>NW_017202797.1:0-18963 GCF_001704415.2 Capra hircus
GGGCTAAACTCTAACACCTATAGAAACTAGAAAAGGAAGAAAATGAAGAACCCACATGGTTAGTAGCAAGGAAAAAATCATAAAAATGGGCAGAAATAAATGAAAAAGAAACAAAGGAGACCATAGCAAAAAATCAACAAAGCTAAAAGCTGGTTGTTTGAGGAGATAAATAAAATTGACAAACCATTAGCCAGACTCATTAAGAAACAAAGGGAGAAGAATCAAATCAACAAAATTAGAAGTGAAAATGGAGAAATACCGACAACACAGAAATACAAAGGATCATAAGAGACTACTATCAGCAATTATATGTCAGTAAAATGGACAACTTGAAGAAATGGATGAATTCTTAGAAAAGTATAACTTCCCAAAATTAAACGAGGGAGAAATAGAAAATCTTAACAGACGCATTAACAGCATGGAAATCAGAACAGACAGCTAACAAACACATGAAAAGATGCTCAACATCACTCATTATCAGAGAAATGCAAAATCAAAATCACAATGAGGTACCATTTCACGCCACTCAGAATGGCTGCTATCCAAAAGTCTACAAAGCAATAAATGCTGGAGAGGGTGTGGAGAAAAGGGAACCCTCTTACACTGATGGTGGGAATGCAAACTAGTAGAGCCACTATGGAGAACAGTGTGGAGATTCCTTAAAAAACTGGAAATAGAACTGCCTTATGACCCAGCAATCCCACTGCTGGGCATACACACCGAGAAACCAGAATTGAAAGAGACACATGTACCCCAATGTTCATTACAGCACTGTTTATAATAGCCAGGACATGGAAGCAACCTAGATGTCCTTCAGCAGATGAATGGACAAGAAAGCTATGGTACATATACACAATGGAGTATTACTCAGCCATTAAAAAGAATACATTTGAATCAGTTCTAATGAGGTGGATGAAACTGGAGCCGATTATACTGAGTGAAGTAAGTCAGAAAGAAAAACACCAATACAGTATACTAATGCATATATATGGAATTTAGAAAGATGGTAACGATAATCCCGTATGTGATACAGCAAAAGAGACACAGATGTATAGAACAGTCTTTTGGACTCTGTGGGAGAGGGACAGGGTGGGATGATTTGGGAGAATGGCACTGAAACATATATAATATCATATAAGAAACGCATTGCCAGTCTAAGTTCGATGCAGGATACAGGATGCTTGGAGCTGGTGCACTGGGATGTCCCAGAGGGATGGTATGGGGAGGGAGGTAGGAGGGAGGGTTCAAGATTTAGAACACATGTACACCCGTGGTGGATTCATGTTGAAGTATGGCAAAACTAATACAATATTGTAAAGTAAATATAAATAAATAAATTAATAATAATAATAAAATCTTCCAAGAAACAAAAGGGCAGGACCAGACGACTTCACATCTGAATTCTACCAAAAATTGAGAGACGAGCTAACTCCAATCCTACTCAAACTCTTCCAGAAAATTGCAGAAGAAGGTAAACTTCCAAACTCATTCTATGAGCCACCATCACCGTAATACCAAATCCAGACAAAGATACCACTAAAAAAAAAGAAAACTAAAGGCCAATATCACTGATGAACACAGATGCAAAAGTCCTTAACAAAATTCTAGCAAACAGAACCCAACAACATATTTAAAAGATCATACACCATGACCAAGATGTCTGGTGCACCAAGATGTCTGGCGCTAGATTAGTGATCACATCATCATGATTATCTGGGTCGTGAAGATCTTCTTTATAGAGTTCTTCCGTGTATTCTTGCCAACTCTTCTTAATATCTTCTGCTTCTGTTAGGTCCAGACCATTTGTGTCCTTTATTGAGCCCATCTTTGCATGAAATGTTCCCTTGGTATCTCTAATTTTCTTGAAGAGATCTCTAGTCTTTCCCATTCTGTTGTTTTCCTCTATTTCTTTTCATTGATCACTGAGGAAGGCTTTCTTATTTCTTCTTGCTATTCTTTGGAACTCTGCATTCAGATGCTTATATCTTTCCTTTTCTCCTTTGCTTTTCGCTTCTCTTCTTTTCACAGCTATTTGTAAGGTCTCCCCAGACAGCCATTTTGCTTTTTTGCATTTCTTTTCCATGGGGATGATCTTGATCCCTGTCTCCTGTACAATGTCAAAAACCTCATTCCATCGTTCATCAGGCACAATATTTATCAGATCTAGACCCTTAAATCTATTTCTCACTTCCACTGTATAATCATAAGGGATTTTATTTAGGTCATATATGGATGGTCTAGCGGTTTTCCCTACTTTCTTCAATTTAAGCCTGAATTTGGCAATAAGGAGATCATGATCTGAGGAACAGTCAGCTCCCGGTCTTGTTTTTGTTGACTGCATAGAGCTTCTCCATCTTTGGCTGCAAAGAATATAATCAATCTGATTTCGGTGTTGACCATCTGGTGATGTCCTTGTGGAGAGTCTTCTCTTGTGTTGTTAGAAGAGGGTGTTTGCTATGACCAGACCATTTTCTTGGCAAAACTCTATTAGTCTTTGCCCTGCTTCATTCCATATTCTAAGGCCAAATTTGCCTTTTACTCCAGGTGTTTCTCGACTTCCTACTTTTGCATTCCAGTCCCCTATAATAAAAAGGACATCTTTTGGGGGTGTTAGTTCTAAAAGGTCTTGTAGGTCTTCATTAAAACCATTCAACTACAGTTTCGTTAGCATTACTGGTTGGGGCATAGACTTGGATAACTGTGATATTGAATGGTTTGCCTTGGAGACGAACAGAGATCATTCTGTCGTTTTTGAGATTGCATCCAAGTACTGCATTTCGGACTCTTTTGTTGACCATGATGTCTACTCCATTTCTTCTGGGGGATCCCTGCCCGCAGTAATAGATGTAATGGTCATCTGAGTTAAATTCACCCATTCCAGTCCATTTTAGTTCACTGATTCCTAGAATGTCGACGTTCACCCTTGCCATCTCTTGTTTGACCACTTCCAATTTGCATTGATTCATGGACCTGACATTCCAGGTTCCTATGCAATATTGCTCTTTACAGCATCGGATCTTGCTTCTATCACCAGTCACATCCACAGCTAGGTATTGTTTTTGCTTTGGCTCCATCCCTTCATTCTTTCTGGAGTTATTTCTCCACTGATCTCCAGTAGCATATTGGGTACCTAATGACCTGGGGAGTTCTTTTGGTATCCTATCATTTTGCCTTTTCATACCCAGATAATCATGATGATGTGATCACTAATCTAGAGCCAGACATCTTGGAATGTGAAGTCAAGTGGGCCTTAGAAAGCATCACTATGAACAAAGCTAGTGGAGGTGATGGAATTCCAGTGGAGCTGTTTCAAATCCTGAAAGATGATGCTGTGAAAGTGCTGCAACTCAATATGCCAGCAAATTTGGAAAACTCAGCAGTGGCCAAGGGACTGGAAAAGGTCAGTTTTCATTCCAATTCCAAAGAAAGGCAATGCCAAAGAATGCTCAAACTACCACACAATTGCACTCATCTCACATGCTAGTAAAGTAATGCTCAAAATTCCCCAAGGCAGACTTGAGTAATACATGAACCGTGAACTCCCTGATGTTCAAGCTGGTTTTAGAAAAGGCAGAGGAACCAGAGATCAAATTGCCAACATCTGCTGGATCATGGAAAAAGCAAGAGAATACCAGAAAAACATCTATTTCTGCTCTATTGACTATGCCAACGTCTTTGACTGTGTGGACCACAATAAACAGTGGAAAATTTTGAAAGAAATGGGAATACCAGACCACCTGACCTGCCTCTTGAGAAACCTGTATGCAGGTCAGGAAGCAACGGTTAGAACTGGACATGGAACAACAGACTGGTTCCAAATAGGAAAAGGAGTACATCAAGGCTGTATATTGTCACCCTGCTTATTTAACTTATATGCAGAGTACATCATGAGAAACGCTGGACTGGAAGAAACACAAGCTGGAATCAAGATTGCCGGGAGAAATATCAATAACCTCAGATATGCAGATGACACCACCCTTATGGCAGAAAGTGAGGAGAAACTAAAAAGCCTCTTGATGAAAGGGAAAGAGAAGAGTGAAAAAGTTGGCTTAAAGCTCAACATTCAGAAAACGAAGATCATGGCATCCAGTCCCATCACTTCATGGGAAATAGATGGGGAAACAGTAGAAACAATGTCAGACTTCATTTTTTTGGGCTCCAAAATCACTGCAGATGGTGACTGCAGCCATGAAATTAAAAGACGGTTACTCCTTGGAAGAAAAGTTATGATCAACTTAGATAATATATTCAAAAGCAGAGACATTACGTTGCTGACTAAGGTCCGTCTAGTCAAGGCTATGGTTTTTCCTGTGGTCATGTATGGATGTGAGAGTTGGACTGTGAAGAAGGCTGAGCACTGAACAATTGATGCATTTGAACTGTGGTGTTGGAGAAGACTCTTGAGAGTCCCCTGGACTGCAAGGAGATCCAACCAGTCCATTCTGAAGGAATTCAACCCTGGGATTTCTTTGGAAGGAATGATGCTAAAGCTGAAGCTCCAGTGCTTTGGATACTTCATGCGAAGATTTGACTCATTGGAAAAGACTCTGATGCTGGGAGGGATTGGGGGCAGGAGGAGAAGGGGACGACCCAGGATGAGATGGCTGGATGGCATCACGGACTCGATGGATGTGAGTCTGAGTGAGCTCTGGGTGATGGTGATGGACAGGGAGGCCTGGCATGCTGAGCTTCATGGGGTCGCAAAGAGTTGGACACGACTGAGTGACTGAACTGAACTGAACTGAACACCATGACCAAGTGGTCTTTATCCCAGTGATGCAAGGATTCTTCAATATTTTCAAATCAATCATTGTGATACACAAGATTAACAATTTGAAAGATAAAAACCACATGATTATCTCAATAGATGCAGAAAAAGCCTTTGATGAAATTCAACACACATTTATGATAAATAAAAACCCTCCAGAAATAAGGCATAGAAGGAACATAATTCAACATAATAAAAGCCATATATGATAAATCCAGAGCAGACACTATCCTAAATGGTGAAATATTGAAAGCATTTCCCCTAAAGTCAGGAACAAGACAAGGGTGCTCACTCTCACCACTACTATTGAACATAGTTTTGAAAGTTTTAGCCACAGCAGTCAAAGCAGAAAAAGAAATAAAAGGAATCCAGAGTGGAAAAGAAGAAGTAAAACTCTCATTTTCTATGATCCTCTACATAGAAAACCCTAAAGACTCCACCGGAAATTACTAGAGCTAATCAACGAATAGAGTAAAGTTGTAGGCTATAAAATTAATTCACAGAAATCCCTTGCATTGCTATACACTAACCATGAGAAAGCAGAAAGAGAAATTAAGGAAACAGTCCCATTCTTTTATTCAAAAGAATAAAATACTTATAAATAAATCTACCTAAAGAAACAACAGACCTATAGATAGAAAACTATAAAACACTGTGGCAAAAATCAAAGAGGACACACACAGATGGAGAAATATACCATGTTTATGGATCAGAAGAGTCAGTATAGTGTAAATGGTTACATTGTCCAAAACAATCTATAGATTCAATGAAATCCCTATCAAGCTACCAATGGTATTTTTCAGAGACCTAGAACAAATAATTTCACAATTTGTACGAAATATAGAAAACCTCAAATAGCCAAAGCAATCTTGAGAAAGAAGAATGGAACTGGAGGAATCAACCTGCTTGACTTTAGACTATACTACAAAGCTAGAGTCATCAAGACAGTATGGTACTAGAACAAAGACAGAAATATAGATCAATCGAAAAAAATAGAAAGCCCAGAGATAAATCCACACACCTATGGACACCTTATCTTTGACAAAGGAGGCAAGAATATATGATGGAGAAAAGACAATCTCTTTAACAAGTGGTGCTGCGAAAACTGGTCAATCACTTGCAAAAGAGTGAAACTAGAACACTTTCTAACACCATACACAAAAATAAACTCTAAATGGATTAAAGATCTAAACATAAGACCAGAAACTATAAAACTCCTACAGGAAAATGTAGGCAGAACACTCTCTGACATACATCACAGCAGGATCCTCTATGACCCACCTCCCAGAGTAATGGAAATAAAAGCAAAAATAAACAAATGGGACCTAATTAAACTTAAAAGCTTTTGCACAATGAAGGAAACTATAAGCAAGGTGAAAAGATAGCCTTCAGAATGGGAGTAAAGAATAGCAAACAAAGCAACTGACAAAGAATTAATCTCAAAAATATACAAGCATCACCTACAGCTCAATTCCAGGAAAATAAACAATCCAATCAAAAACTTGGCCAAAGAACTAAACGGACATTTCTCCAAAGACACATAGATGGCTAACAAACACATGAAAATATGCTCAACATCACTCATTATCAGAGAAATGCAAATCAAAACCTCAATGATGTACCATCTAACGCAGGTCAGAATGGCTGCTCTCAAAATGTCTATAAACAATAAATTCTGGAGACGGTGCAGAGAAAAAGGAACCCTCTTACACCGTTGGTGGGAATGCAAACTAGTATAGCCACTATGGAGAACAGTGTGGAAATTCCTTTAAAAACTAGAAAAAGAACTGCCATACAACCCAACCCAGAAATCCCACTGCTGGGCATGCACACTGAGAAATCCAGAATTGAAAGAGACATGTATATCCCAATGTTCATCGCAGCACTGTTTACAATAGCTAGGACATGGAAGCAAGTTAGATGTCCACTGGCAGACGAATGGATAAGGATTTTTTGATACATATACACAGTGGAGTATTACTCAGCTATTAAAAATAATGTATTTGTATCAGTTCCAATAAGTTGGATGAATCTGGAGCCTATTATACATACTGAAGTAACTCAGAAAGAAAAACACCAATACTGTATATTAATGCATATATATGGAATTTAGAAGAATGGTAATGATGACTCTGTATGTGAGACAGCAAAAGAGAGAACACAGACGTAAAAAAGTCTTCTGGACTCTGTAGGAGAAGGCAAGGGTGGGATGATTTGAGAGAATAGCACTGAAACATGTATATTATCTTATGTGAAATAGATCGCCAGTCCAGGTTCAATGCATGAGACAGGGTTCTCAGGGCTGGTGCATTGGGATGACCCTGATGGATTGGATGGGGAGGGAGGTGGGATGGAGTTCCGAATGGGGAAACACATGTACACTCATGGCTGATTCATATCATATCAATGTGTGGCAAAAACTACTACAATATTGTAAAGTGATTAGCCACCAATTAAAATAAATTAAAGAATTTTAAAAACGTCTAGGGAATAGTGAATGGTTTTGGCTTCAGAGTTTTTAGAAAATGCTCAATTCATTCTTATTAAACATTGTGAAACAAAACGGAAAAATATTTACAAACTAAAAAATACAATATTAAACTAAAAATTGTGGAGATTCCATTATCATAATTAATGGATCTATAGAAATGTAGAAGGAATAATTAATAATGATAAAAGTAATCATATATAATCACTGTATTTGAAAAAAAAACCTCTAATAAAGTGATTAAAATACAAAAAAAGAAAAAAATAAGAAATAAAGGGGCCAAGGGCTTGAACAGACATTTCTGAAAGAAGATATGCAAATAGAGAACAGGTAAGTGAAAGAGGACTCATCATCACTAATCAGTCAGTCAGTTCAGTTGCTCAGTCATGTCCAACTCTTTATGACCCCACGGACTGCAGCATGCCAGGCTTCCCCATCTCCATCACCAACTCCTGGAGCTTGCTCAAACTCATGTCCATTGACTTGGCGATGCCATCCAGCTATCTCATCCTCTGTTGTCCCCTTCTCCTCCTGCCTTCAATCTTTCCCAGCATCAGGGTCTTTTTCAAACAGTCAGTTCTTTGCATCAGGTGGCCAAAATATTGGAGCTTCAACTTCACCATCAGTCCTTCTAATCAATATTCAGGACTGATTTCCTTTAGGATTGACTGGTTTGATCTCCTTGCTGTCCAAGGAACTCTAAAGAGTCTTCTCCAATACCACAGTTCAAAAACATTAATTCTTCAGTGCTCAGGTTTCTTTATGGTCCAACTGTCACATCCATACGTGACTACTGGAAAAAACATAGCTTTGACTAGACAGACCTTTGCCAGTAAAGTAATGTCTCTGCTTTTTAATATGCTGCCTAGGTTTGTCATAACTTTTCTTCCAAGGAGCAAGTGTCATTCCAAGGAGCAAGCATCATTAGGGAAGTACAAATCAAAAACCCAATAAGATATCATCTCACAATTGTAAGGATGGTTATATTCAAAAAAACAAAAACCAACAAATATTGGTGGTGATATGGAGAAATTGACAGCCTTGCACACTGTTAATGGGACTGTAAAATTGTGCAACCATCATGGAAAACTTTATGGAGTTGTGGCCAGGCCATTAGAACTAAAGCAGGATAAGGAAAGTATGCATGCTAGAAGGGGTATGGCATCAGATGTTAGAGCAAAGACAGGATGAAGTAGGTGTCCATGTGCATGGAGGGGAGTGACCTAGAATGGGGAGTCAGAGCCTGAGCAAGATTAGGAGATCATCCTGACTAGGAAGGGAATGGTGGTAGAAATGGGAGTCTAGTTACAAATGGATTGCTCCATTAAGGATAATGGAAGCCATGTTTCTTGCTATTAAAAATAAAGGGAGAAAATAAGAATTAATCCTGTGCTATTAGATTGACTTTAGCATTCATGGGTTTTAATATTTATATAGAGAGAAATATTGATATAAAAACTGTAATTTTCAAAAGTTACCAAGGTAATAAAAGTAAAGAACAGAGTAAGGAACTATTCCAGACTGAAGAAGATAGGTGACAGTTAAAAGCAACACAAGACTGTGAACTGTGTTTTTTCCCCCAAAAACAACAATTTTGAGATGATTTTTGGAACATGAATGAGCTCTAAGGATTTGAGTGCAGTATATCATTGTTATTTTTTTATATTTCGCTGGATGCTTTGGGTCATATAGGAGAATGTTCTTGTTTATAGGAAGCATATGTGAAAGTATTTAGGGGTTATGTGGTACAACTTTATTATCAAATGGTAGTTTTAAAAAGTTATTCACACTATATATCCAGCTTCTCTCTAAATCTATGATTGTATTCAAAATTTTAAGAATGAAAATGAAACTCATCAAGCCATGGTAATTTTGTTTCACTTTAAAACCACAAGCCTGAAATGGGCAATCAGTGCTATCCAACAGTCCCATTCTCTTTCCCTAGTTGGTTCACTCTCCCACTTACTGAGGTTGCTATTTTACATCTGCTCTCTCCTTCAACACCTTCCTCCTTCTGATTCTAAGCTGATTACCTTGCTTCTAGTTTCAGAAAAACAAAATCTAATCGAAAGAGAACTTTCTTATTCTTTTAACATGTTTTCTTTTTCTTTCTTTTTTTTTACCCTACCTGCACCTATACTGATATACTCTGCCTCCCCACCCTGTTACTATGGATAATTTCTCCTTCTCCTAAAAACAATCTTTTACTTATACACGGGTTTTCATTCTTCTTGCTCCTGTACCATCAAAAGTTTCCCTCTCTATTAAATATTTCCCCACTAGCACTCAAACATACTCTTGGATTTACCATTATAAAAAAAAAACTACAGAAAAAGTACATTTCTTTGTTCACAGTTTTAGGAAGGCCTCCAAATAATTATATTCTGCCTGTCTCCACTTCATTCCTTGTCATCCTCTTGGACCCACTGCAATCAATCTTTTGATCTCAGGGTTGCATTAAAATATCTCTCACTAAGGTCACCAATAATCTTCATATTACCAAATCTCCAGTGGTCTTCTTGATCTCTCAGCAGTATTTGTTACAATTAATCATTCTCTCCTTATGAAAGCACTTGTTTTATTTGGCTTTAATGACAACAAGTTATCCTTATTTTCCTCCTACCACACTGACTATTCCTTTTGCCTCCTTTACTAGATTCTCTACTTCCCCAGCACCAAACATTGGATTATACCAGTGCTTGTCTTTGAACTTACACTCTTCTATATCTACTCTCATTCCCTACAGGATTTTTTTGAGTTTTGTGGTTGTAAATAGACTCTTAAGAGTCCCTTGGACTGCAAGGAGATCCAACCAGTCCATTCTGTAGGAGATCAATACTGGGATTTTTTTGGAAGGACTGATGCTAAAGCTGAAACTCCAGTACTTTGGCCACCTCATGCGAAGAGTTGACTCATTGGAAAAGACTTTGATGCTGGGAGGGATTGGGGGCAAGAGAAGAAGGGGACGGCAGAGGATGAGATGGCTGGATGGCATCACTGACTCAATGGATGCGAGTCTGAGTGAACTCCAGGATTTGGTGATGGACAGGGAGGCCTGACATGCTGCGATTCATGGGGTCGCAAAGAGTCGGACACAACTGAGTGACTGAACTGAACTGAAATACAATTTTTGATGTGATGAATTTATATTTCCATCTCTGAAATAAAAATTTCCAAAATTACTATATACTTGATATTAATATAATCACTTGAATATCTCAAATATTCTACAACAGAACTCTTAATTTCCATTCACAGCTCCACAAAATCTGGTCCTCCTCCAGTATTTTCCTTTTTAGTGATACCATTCACTTTATTGCTTAAGCTAAACTCCTTGGAACCATCCTTGTTTCTCTTTCTCTCACACTCAAAACACAAACTCCTGAGTAAAATGTGTTAGTTCGGCCTTTAAAATATATCTAGAATCTCTAGAAAAGATAATGTAGATTCACATTTCCCTGTCACTTCACTCTACTTTGGAAATAATTAACAAATAGGATAAAAAATTTTGTAGTGTGGCAAGAAGGTAGACAGAACAGGGACCTCATGTTTCAAAGAACAACAATGCTGTAAGTTCCCTGAGTTTCCCTTTTATCTCCAAAATACCTGAAGTTGGGCACCTGAAGGTCTGAAATTCAGAACTGCAAATAGGAATAGAAAAAATAATTAATTAATTAATTAAAATAATTTTCTTTGGCTTAAGCAAAGGGTAGTTAAATAGAGGACCTAGTGAGGAGCCCCAACCTCTGCTTCACAACTGGACACCAGAGGATGATTTGATCAGGACACAAAGTCAGGTACAAAGCCTCCAGCAGACCAACATCCATTCCAAAACCAGGACATGAGCATGTACACTGATAGGCCAACAATAGAAGCTTCAAAACTGCATTGGGTCATCCAACCTCCTACTTCAAAATAAGCAGACGAACTTAACCAAAGCTCAACACTAATGGCAACTGTAGACTGACATGCCTTCAGTGGAAGCAGTAAACTATTAGGCCAACACAATTCCTATTCCATACCTGGGCTCCACCATCTCCAAGTCCTCTATCCAGCAGCATGGAGAAGATGCATTCATAGTGGCTTCTGTCTCAACCCCTTCAGGGGAAGGTAGTCCAAAGACACTAGTGGCCTAGGAAAAAGTTTAATGCTATGGAAAGTGGCATCAATGTAGAAAGAACAGGAGCTGAAGCATCAAAAGAAGGAAACAGATCACAGTAGCACAGAAATGACTGAAAGTTAACATAGGAACTAAAGTCCATACAAGTAGGCAGTATATATATATATATATATTCTAAACAGAATAGGATGCTGTTGTTTAGGCATGAAGTTGTGTCCATGACTCTTTGCAACCCAACAGACTGTAGCACACCAGGCTTTCCTGTCCTTTACTATCTCCTGGAGTTTGCTCAAATTCATGTCCATTGAATTGGTGATGCTATCTAGCCACCTCTACCTCTGCTACACTCTTCTTCTGCCTTCAATCTTTTCCCAGCATCAGGGTCTTTTCCAGTGTGCCAGCTCTTCAAATCATGTGGCAAAGTACTGGACCATCAGCTTCAGCATCAGTCCTCAACGAATATTCAAGTTTTATTTCCATTAGGATTGACTGGTTCGATCTCCTTGCATTCCAAGGGATTATCACGAGTCTTCTCCAGAACCAAAATTCAAAAACATCAGAAAACTTTCAGCAAAAAAAAAAAAAAAAAAAACCAGGACCAGGTGGCTTCACAGATGAATTCTACAAAAAATTTAGAGAAGAGCTAACACCTATCTTATTCAAACTCTTCCACAAAATTGCAGAAGGAAAAATTCTAAACTCATTCTATGAGGCCACCATCACCCTAATACCAAAACCAAGCAAAGATGCCAGAAAAAAAGAAAACTACAGGCGAATATCACTGATGAACGTAGATGCAGAAACCCTTTAAAAAAATTCTAGCAAACAGAATCCAACAACATATTAAAAAGATCATACATCATGACCAAGTGGGATTTATCCCAGTAATGCAAGAATTCTTCAATATCCACAAATCAATGTAATTGACCACATTAACAAATAGAAAAATAAAAGCCATATGATTATCTCAATAGACAAAAAGAAAGCCTTTGACAAAATTCAACATTCATTTATGATTAAAAAAAAAAAACTCTCCAGAAAGCAGGAATAGAAGGAACATACCTCAACATAATGAAAGCTATATATGACAAACCCACAGCAAACATCATCCTCAATTGTGAAAAATTGAAAGCATTTCCCCTAAAGTCAGGAACAAGACAAGGGTGCCCACTGTCACCACTACTATTCAACATTGTTTTGGAAGTTTTGGCCACAGTAATCAGAGCAGAAAAAGAAAAAAAAAAGGAATCCAAATTGGAAAACAAGAAGTAAAACTCTCACTGTTTGCAGATGACATGATCCTCTACATAGAAAACCCTAAAGACTCCACCAGAAAATTACTAGAGCTAATCAATGAATACAGTAAAGGTGTAGGATATAAAATTAACACATAGAAATCCCTTGCATTCCTATACACTAATAATGAGAAAATAGAAAGAGAAATTAAGGAAACAATTCCATTCATCATTGCAACAAAAAGAATAAAATACTTAGGAATATATCTACCTAAAGAAACTAAAGACCTATGTATAGAAAACTATAAAACATTGGTGAAAGGAATCAAAGAGGATGCTAATAGATGGACAAATGCACCATGATCCTGGATCAGAAGAATCAATATAGTGAAAATGAGTATACCACCCAAAGCGATCTATAGATTCAATGCAATCCCTATCAAGCTACCAACAGTATTTTTCACAGAACTAGAACAAATAATTTCAAGATTTGTATGGAAATACAAAAAACCTCAAATACCCAAAGCAATCTTAAGAAAGAGAATGGAACTGGAGGAATCAACCTGCCTGACTTCAGGCTCTACTACAAAGCCACAGTCATCAAGACAGCATGGTACTGGCACAAAGACAGGAATATAGATCAATGGAACAAAACAGAATGCCCAGAGATAAATCCACACACCTATGGACACCTTATCCTTGACAAAGGAGGCAAGAATATACAATGGAGAAAAGACAATCTCTTTAACAAGTGGTGCTGGGAAAACTGGTCAACCATTTGTAAAAAATGAAACTAGAACACTTTCTAACACCATACACAAAAACCAAACTCAAAATGGATTAAAAATCTAAATGTAAGACCAGAACTATAAAACTCCTAGAGAAGAACATAGGCAAAAGACTCTCCGACATACATCACAGCAGGATCCTCTATGACCCACCTCCCCAGAATATTGGAAATAAAATCAAAAATAAACAAATGGGACCTAATTAAACTTAAAAGCTTCTGCACAACAAAGGAAACTATAAGCAAGGTGAAAAGACAACCTTTAGAATGGGAGAAAATAATAGCAAATGAAGGAACTGACAAACTACTAATCCCAAAAATATACAAGCAACTCCTGCAGCTCAATTCCAGAAAAATAAACGACCCAATCAAAACATGGGCCAAACAACTAAATAGACATTTCTCCAAAGAAGACATACAGATGGCTAACAAACACATGAAAAGATGCTCAACATCACTCATTATCAGAGAAATGCAAATCAAAATCACAATGAGGTACCATTTCACGCCACTCAGAATGGCTGCTATCCAAAATTCTACAAGCAATAAATGCTGGAGAGGGTGTGGAGAAAAGGGAAGCCTCTTACACTGTTGGTGGGAATGAAAACTAGTACAGCCACTATGGAGAACAGTGTGGAGATTCCTTAAAAAACTGGAAACAGAACTGCCTTATGACCCAGTAATCTCACTGCTGGGCATACACACCAAGGAAACCAGAATTGAAAGAGATACGTGTACCCCAATGTTCATCGCAACACTGTTTATAATAGCCAGGACATGGAAGCAACCTAGATATCCATCAGCAGACGAATGGATAAGAAAGCTGTGGTACATATACACAATGGAGTATTACTCAGCCAGTAAAAAGAATACATTTGAATCAGTTCTAATAAGGTGGATGAAACTGGAGCTGATTATACAGAGTGAAGTAAGCCAGAAAGAAAAACACCAATACAGTATACTAACGCATATATATGGAATTAAGAAAGATGGTAATGATAGACCTGTATGTGAGACAGCAAAAGAAACACAGATATATAGAACAGTCTTTCAGACTCTGTGGGAGAGGGAGAGGGTGGGATGATTTGGGAGAATAACATTGAAACATATATAATGTCATATATGAAACAAATCGCCAGTCCAGGTTCAATACATGATACAGAATGCCTGGGGCTGGTGCACTTGGATGACTCAGAGGGATCGTACGGGGAAGGATGTGGGAGGGCGGTTCAGGATAGAGAACATGTATACACCTGTGGTGGATTCATTTTGATGTATGGCAAAACCAATAAAGTAATAAGCTTACAATTAAAATAAATAAATTTACATTTAAAAATTCAATATCCGATTATGATTTAAAAAAAAAACTCTCTAGAAAGCAGGAATAGAAGGAACATACCTTAACATATTAAAAGCTATATATCACAAACCCATAGCAAACATTATCCTCAGTGGTGAAAAATTGAAAGCATTTCCCCTAAAGTCAGGAACAAGGCAAGGGTGCCCATTCTCACCACTACTATTCAACATAGTTTTGGAAATTTTGGCCACAGCCATCAGAGCAGAAAAAGAAATAAAGGGAATCCAGCTTGGGAAAGAAGAAGTAAAACTCTAACTATTTGCAGATGACATAATACTCTACATAGAAAACCCTAAAGAATCTACCAGAAAATTACTAGAGCTAATCAATAAGTTAGTAAATTTGCAGGATATAAAATTAACACACAGAAATCCCTTGCATTCCTATACACTAACAATGAGAAAACAGAAAGAGAAATTAAGGAAACACTTCCATTCACCATAGCAACGAAAAGAATAAAATACTTATGCATATATCTGCTTAAAGAAACTAAAGAGCTATATATAGAAAACTATAAAACACTGATGAAAGAAACCAAAGAGGGCACAAATAGATGGAGAAATGTACCATGATCATGGATCAGAAGAATCAATATAGTGAAAATGAGTATACTACCCAAAGCAATCTATTTATTCAATGCAATCCCTATCAAGCCACCAATGGTATTTTTTCACAGAACTAGAACAAATAATTTCACAATTTGTATGGAAATACAGAATACCTTGAATAGCCAAAGCAATCCTGAGAAAGAAGAATGGAACAGGAGGAATCAACCTGGCCTGACTTTAGGATCTACTACAAAACCACAGTCATCAAGACAGCATGGTACTGGCACAAAGACAGGAATATAGATCAATGGAACAAAATAGAAAGCCCAGAGATAAATCCACACACCTATGGATACCTTATTCTTGACAAGGGAGGCAAGAATATACAATGGAGAAAAGACAATCTCTTTATCAAGTGGTGCTGGGAAAACTGGTCAATCACTTGTAAAAGAGTGAAACTAGAACATTTTCTAACATGATACACAAAAATAAACTCAAAATGGATTAAAGATCTAAACGTAAGACCTGAAACTTTAAAACTCCTAGAGGAGAACATAGGCAAAACGCTCTCTGACATAAATCACAGCAGTATCCTCTATGACCCACCTCTCAGAATATTGGAAATAAAAGCAAAAATAAACAAATGGGACCTAATTAAAATTAAAAGCCTCTGCACAACAAAGCAGACTATAAGCAAGGTGAAAAGACAGCCTTCAGAATGGGAGAAAATGATAGCAAACGAAGCAACTGACAAAGAATTAATCTCAAAAGTATACAAGAAACTCCTGAAGCTCAATTCCAGAAAAATAAAGGACCCAATCAAACGATGAGCCAAAGAACTAGACAGATATTTCTCCAAAGAAGACATACAGATGGCTAACAAACACATACAAAGGTCTCAACATCACTCATTATTAGAGAAATGCAAATCAAAACCACAATGAAGTACCATCTCATTCTGGTCAGAATGGCTGCTCACAAAAAGTCTACAAACAACAAATGCTAGAGAGGGTGTGGAGAAAAAGGAACCCTCTTACACTGTTGGTGGGAATGCAAACTAGTACAGCCACTATGGAGAACAGTGTGGAGATTCCTTTAAAAACTGGAAATAGAACTGCCTTATGACCCAGCAATCCCACTACTGGGCATACACACCGAGGAAACCAGAATTGAAAGAGACAAGTGTACCCCAATGTTCATCACAGAACTGTTTATAATAGCCAGGACATGGAAGCAACCTAGATGTCCATCAGTAGACGAATGGATAAGAAAGCTGTGGTACATATACAAAATGGAGTATTACTCAGCCATTAAAAAGAGTGCATTTGAATCAGTTCTAATGAGGTGGATGAAACTGGAGCCTATTATACAGATTGAAGTAAGCCAGAAAAAAAAAAAAAAACACCAATACAGTATACTAACACACACACACACACACACACACACACACACACACACACACACATATATGTATGTGTATGTATATATATATATATATATATATATATATATGTAATTTAGAAAGATGGTAACTATAACCCTATATGCGAGACAGCAAAAAGAGACACACATGTATAGAACAGTCTTTCGGACTCTGTGGGAGAAGGTGAGGGTGGGATGGTCTGAGAGAATAGCATTGAAACATGTATATTATCATATATGAAACAGATCGCCAGTTCTGGTTCAGTTCATGAGACAGGGTGCTCAGGGCTGGTGCACTGGGATGACCTAGAGGGATGGGATGGGGAGGGAGGTGGGAAGGGGGTGCAGGATGGGGAACCCATGCACACCCATGGCTAATTCATGCCAATGTATGGCAAAAACCACTGCGATATTGTAAAGTAATTAGCCTCCAACTAAAAAAAAAAAGCATCAATTCTTCCATGCTTAGCCTCTTTGCGGCCCAACTCTCACATCCACACAAGATTACTGGAAATAAACATATCTTTGACTATAGATACAAACCTTTGTTGGCAAAGTGATATCTCTGCTTTTTGCTTTTTCATGTCCCATCTAGGTTCATCATAGCTTTTCTTTCACGGAATAAGCATCTTTTAATTTCATGGCTGCAATCACTGTCCATAGTGATTTTGGAGTCCAAGATGACAAAATCTGTCACTGCTTCCACTCTTTTCCTTTCTACTTGTCAAGAAGTGGTGGAATTGGATGCCATGATCATAGTTTTTGAATATTGAGTTTTAAGCCAGCTCTTCTCTTTCACCCTCATTAAGAGGCTATTTAGTTCTTCAATTCTGCCATTAAAGTGGTATCTTCTGCATATCTGAGGTTGTTGATAAATAGAATGACTACCTGCTAAAATTGAAGATTTGAAAAAGATCAAGAGACCCCTAAAATAGTAACTAAAGTGCCCAAGATGCAATAACAATCACTCTTCATACTAAGAACAACAGCAACAACAACAACAACAACAAAACCACAAACACAATTCAAATAAAAAAAAGAAAGAAACATAATTAACTGACACTATTACGGTTATCTGACAACAGTGTCAAGGTTGCTATCATAAAAATGCCTCAAAAGACAATTTAGAATTATCTTGAAAAAATCAGAAATTTAACCATAGAAAAAGGACTTGTTTTTAAAAGAACCAAATGGAAAATGTGGAACTAAAAAAAACTGTCAAAAATCGTTTATATTGCTAGATGGACACAGTACTAGAGTAGAGATGAAAGAGAACAGAATCAGTAAAACTGATGACAGATCACTGTCTTCAACTGACCCAGTCTGAACAAAGAGAAAAAACAGAGAGGGGAAAAAAGGAAAAAGCAAAAGCTCAGAGATCAGTAAAACAATAACAAAAAAAAAAAGATTTATATCATTTGAGACCCAGAAGGGGATGAAAAAGAATTTGGAGCTGAAAAGGTATATGATGAGGAAAGAAAAACAGACGGATAAAACAGAAAAAAAAATAATAAAATTAGAGACTGGTTATTTAAACAAGATGGTGGATTGGGAAACCCAGACTATCCTTTTCAGAGAAGCACTGATTTAAAAATACAAAGATAATTACCCTCTGTGAGAAATCCAAAAACCATTTAAAGTTTCCTGCACCTAGCTGAGTGTGAAACCAGTTGCATCAAACTCATAAAAGTAATAGAAGTAATAAAATGTGTGGCTCTCATTTACCGCAGTCCTTCTCACTGTCTCAGGGTAGTGCACTTGGGAAAAAGTTCCCAGCTTTTGGCTTCTTCCTAGGGAGGAAAAGAAGGCAGAAACACAAGTCTAATGTTTACTTTTCACTGAAATTCCCAGGGAATCGGTCTCTTTCTTGCCTGAATCTGGGTACTGGTAGGTATACACATCATATTGGGGATACTGAGAACAAGGGTTAAGTTTGAAGTAGTGTGAATTTACTTGTCGTAGTTCCCCCACCTACCCAGTTCAACACAGAATAAGGGGGAAAAAATCCCAAACTTCTGGCTTCTCCCTGAGGAGGAAAAGATTTGGCACATGTATCTAACATTCAAGTTTTGAAGGGGCTGGTCACTAGTTCACCTGTCTTAGAACGCTGACAGGACCTGGCATACTCTAGATGCCTGCAGGCCTCTGAGAACAAAGGAGAACTGGAAGTTCTTGCTTGCATTTCATAGCGCCCACCAGTTTATAGCAAAAACAGCCTGATACAACTCTTCTTCT
>NW_017202798.1:0-6249 GCF_001704415.2 Capra hircus
TAGATGCCGGAACCTAAGACCTTGTCTGGAGTTGGGGCCGGAACGTGAGGATTTCTCTCCAGGCCTGACATGGATCCTGGGGTACTTCTGGAGTCTCCCCAGGCGATTCAGTCCTCATCTCGAGTGGGGGCATGCACGTGCGCTTTCCTCCCGAGCTCTAGAACCAGTGTCAGTCTTCCCGGCCCGACGATCAAGGGATCTGTGGCTTTCCCTCTGGGCATTCCCACCAAGTTTTCCAAACAGGCTTTCCCACAGGGCTGTCCCAAGTGCCACCGTTGTGTGGGTCGATCATCTGCATGAATGTCGAGGCAGTGCAGGGAAAACAGGTGTCCCTGGCATGGACTGAGACATCTGGAGGACTCTGGGAATGGTGGCACGACCCTGGAGTTCCTCTGGCCTTTCCTGTGGAGAGCGCCTGTTCTTGAGAGGCGACGGGAACACCGGGAATTCTTTCCCGACCACACACTGAAAGGATTCCCCGTCTCGAGCTAGGAGGCGGAAACGGGGCTCCTCTGGATGTGGGGGGACTCTCGAGCTTCCTCTCGAGTGGAGACGGGAATGTCGGGGAACTTCTTGATTTGCAGCAAGGGTGTGAAGGACTCTTTTGGAAGTTCCAGAGTTTAGGTGTGATTAGCCTCGAGACGCCTCAGCGGAAATGGGCCTCATTTCGCCTGGAAGGAAGAACCTCCTGGATTTTCTCGAGTTGTGGCAGGTGCTCTCCAATTATGACGGGGACCTCAGGGACCTGCTCTGGTGGCCTCAGGAAAGACCATTCCCCATGCGAGTTGCTCGGGGGCCTCTCGGGATTCCTCTTCCATCGATGCCGGGGTCTAAGACCTTGTGTGGAGTCGGTGCTGGAACCTGAGGATTCCTCTCCAGTGCTGACATGGATCTTGGGTACTTCTGGAGTCTCCCCAGGGGAGTCAGTCCTCGTCTCGAGTGGGGGCATGCACGTGCGCTTTACTCTCGAGCTGTAGCAGCAGTGTCACGCTTCCCTTCGCGTGGCTCAAGGGATCTGTGGCTTTCCCTCGAGGCTTTCCCAGGAGGCTTTCCACGAGGCTTTTCCACAGGGCTGTCCCACGTGCCACCGTGGTGTGACTCGATCCTCGGCTTGAAAGTCGAGGCAGTGGAGGGAAAACAGGTTTCCCTGGAATGGACTGAGACATCTGCGGGACTCTGGGAATGGTGGCACGACCCTGGAGTTCTTCTTGCCTTTCCTGTGGAGAGTGCCTCCTCTTGAGATGCGACGGGAATGCCGGGAATTCTTCCCCGACCACGCAGGGAAAGGATCCCTCCTCTCGAGCTAGGAGGCGGAAACGGGGTTCCTCTGGATGTGGCGGAATTCTCGTGCTTCCTCTCGAGTGGAGACGGATATGTCGGGAACCTCTTGAGTTGCAGCAAGGGTGTGAAGGACCCTTTGGAAGTTCCAGAGGTTAGGTGTGAATAGCCTCGAGACGCCTCAGCGGAAATGGGCCTCATCTCGCCTGGAGGGGAGAACCTCCTGGATTTTCTCGAGTTGCGGCAGGTGCTCTCGACTTACGACGGGGACCCAGGGACCCGCTCTGGTGGCCTCAGTAAAGGCCAGTCCCATGCGAGTTGCTCGGGGGCCTCTCGGGATTCCTCTCCCGTCGATGCCGGGGCCTAAGACCTTGTGTGGAGTCGGTGCCGGAACTGAGGATTCCTCTCCAGTGCTGACATGGATCTTGGGGTACTTCTGGAGTCTCCCAGGGGAGTCAGTTTCGTCTCGAGTGGGGGCATGCACGTGCGCTTTCCTCCCGAGCTGTAGCAGCAGTGTCGCGCTTCCCTTCGCGTGGATCAAGGGATCTGTGGCTTTCCCTCGAGGCTTCCCCGAGGCTTTCCCACGAGGCTTTCCCTTTCCCACAGGGCTGTCCCACGTGCCACCGTGGTGTGAGTCGATCCTCGGCTTGAAAGTCGAGGCAGTGCAGGGAAAACAGGTTTCCCTGGAATGGACTGAGACATCTGGGGGACTCTGGGAATGTGGCACGACCCTGGAGTTCCTCTCGCCTTTCCTGTGGAGAGCGCCTCCTCTTGAGATGCGAAGGAAATGCCGGGAATTCTTTCCGACCACGCAGGGAAAGGATCCCTCCTCTCGAGCTAGGAGGCGGAAACGGGGCTCCTCTGGATGTGGGCGGGACTCTCGTGCTTCCTCTCGAGTGGAGACGGGTATGTCGGGGAACTTCTTGAGTTGCAGCAAGGTGTGAAGGACCCTTTGGAAGTTCCAGAGTTAGGTGTGATTAGCCTCGAGACGCCTCAGCGGAAATGGGCCTCATCTCGCCTGGAGGGAGAACCTCCTGGATTTTCTCGAGTTGCGGCAGGTGCTCTCGACTTACGACGGGGACCTCAGGGACCCGCTTTGGTGGCCTCAGGAAAGGCCAGTCCCCATGCGAGTTGCTCGGGGGCCTCTCGGATTCCTCTCCCGTCGATGCCGGGCTAAGACCTTGTGTGGAGTCGGTGCCGGAACCTGAGGATTCCTCTCCAGTGCTGACATGGATCTTGGGGTACTTCTGGAGTCTCCCCAGGGAGTCAGTCCTCGTCTCGAGTGGGGCATGCACGTGCGCTTTCCTCCCGAGCTGTAGCAGCAGTGTCACGCTTCCCTTCGCGTGGATCAAGGGATCTGTGGCTTTCCCTCGAGGCTTTCCACGAGGCTTTCCCACGAGGCTTTCCCACAGGGCTGTCCCACGTGCCACCGTGGTGTGAGTCGATCCTCGGCTTGAAAGTCGAGGCAGTGCAGGGAAAACAGGTTTCCCTGGAATGGACTGAGACATCTGGGGGACTCTGGGAATGGTGGCAGACCCTGGAGTTCCTCTCGCCTTTCCTGGAGAGCGCCTCCTCTTGAGATGCGACGGGAACGCCGGGAATTCTTTCCGACCACGCAGGGAAAGGATCCCTCCTCTCGAGCTATGAGGCGGAAACGGGCTCTCTGGATGTGGGCGGGACTCTCGTGCTTCCTCTCGAGTGGAGACGGGTATGTCGGGAACTTCTTGAGTTGCAGCAAGGGTGTGAAGGACCCTTTGGAAGTTCCAGAGGTTAGGTGTGATTAGCCTCGAGACGCCTCAGCGGAAATGGGCCTCATCTCGCCTGGAGGGGAGAACCTCCTGGATTTTCTCGAGTTGCGGCAGGTGCTCTCGACTTACGACGGGGACCTCAGGGACCCGCTCTGGTGGCCTCAGGAAAGGCCAGTCCCCATGCGAGTTGCTCGGGGCCTCTCGGGATTCCTCTCCCGTCGATGCCGGGGCCTAAGACCTTGTGTGGAGTCGGTGCCGGAACCTGAGGATTCCTCTCCAGTGCTGACATGGATCTTGGGGTACTTCTGGAGTCTCCCCAGGGGAGTCAGTCCTCTCTCGAGTGGGGCATGCACGTGCGCTTTCCTCCCGAGCTGTAGCAGCAGTGTCACGCTTCCCTTCGCGTGGATCAAGGGATCTGTGGCTTTCCCTCGAGGCTTTCCCACGAGGCTTTCCGAGGCTTTCCCACAGGGCTGTCCCACGTGCCACCGTGGTGTGAGTCGATCCTCGGCTTGAAAGTCGAGGCAGTGCAGGGAAAACAGGTTTCCCTGGAATGGACTGAGACATCTGGGGGGCTCTAGGAATGGTGGCACAACCCTGGAGTTCCTCTCGCCTTTCCTGTGGAGAGCGCCTCCTCTTGAGATGCGACGGGAACGCCGGGAATTCTCTCCCGACCACGAAGGGAAAGAATCCCTCCTCTCGAGCTAGGAGGCGGAAACGGGGCTCCTCTGGATGTGGGCCGGACTCTCGTGCTTCCTCTCGAGTGGAGACGGGTATGTCGGGGAACTTCTTGTGTTGCAGCAAGGGTGTGAAGTACCCTTTGGAAGTTCCAGAGGTTAGGTGTGATTTGCCTCGAGACGCCCTCAGCGGAAATGGGGCCTCATCTCGCCTGGAGGGGAGAACCTCCTGGATTTTCTCGAGTTGCGTCAGGTGCTCTCGACTTACGACGGGGACCTCAGGGACGCGCTCTGGTGGCCTCAGGAAAGGCCAGTCCCCTGCGAGTTGCTCGGGGGCCTCTCGGGATTCCTCTCCCGACGATGCCGGGGCCTAAAATCTTGTGTGGAGTCGGTTTCCGGAAGCTGAGCATTCTTCTCCAGTGCTGACAAGGATCTTTGGGGTAGTTCTTAAGTCTCCCAGGGAAGTCAGTCCTCGTCTCGAGTGGGGGCATGCACGTGTACTTTCCTCTCGAGCTGTAGCAGCAGTGTCACGCTTCCCTTCGCGTGGATCAAGGGATCTGTGGCCTTTCCCTGGAGGCTTTCCCATGAGGCTTTCCCACGAGGCTTTTCCCATAGGGCTGTCCCGCGTGCCACCGTGGTGTGTCTCGATCCTCGGTTTGAAAGTCGAGGCAGTGCAGGGAAAACAGGTTTCCCTGTAATGGACTGAGACTTCTGGGGGCCTCTGGGAATGGTGGCATGACCCTGAAGTTCCTCTCGCCTTTCCCCTGGAGAGCGCCTCCTCTTGAGATGCGACGGGAACGCCGGGAATTCTCTCCCGAACACGAAGGGAAAGGATACCTCCTCTCGAGCTAGGAGGCGGAAACGGGGCTCATCTGGATGTGGGCCGGACTCTCGTGCTTTCCTCTGGAGTGGAGATGGGCATGTCGGGGAACTTGTTGAGTTGCAGCAAAGGGTGGGAAGGACCCTTTGGAATTTCCAGAGGTTTAGGTGTGATTCGCCTCCAGACGCCTCAGCGGAAATGGGCCTCATCTCGCCTGGAGGGGAGAACCTCCTGAATTTTCTCGAGTTGCGGCAGATGATCTCGACAAACGACGGGGACCACAGGGACCCGCTCTGGTGGCCTCAGCAAAGGCCAGTCCCCGTGCGAGTTGCTAGGGGGCTTCTCGGGATTCCTCTCCTGTCGATGCCGGGGCCTAAGACCTTGTGTGGAGTCGGTGGCGGAACCTGAGGATTCCTCTCCAGTGCTGACATGGATATTGGGGTACTTCTGGAGTCTCCCCAGGGGAGTCAGTCCTTGTCACGAGTTGGGGCATGAACGTGCGCTATCCTCCCGAGGAGTAGCAGCAGTGTCACTCTTCCCTTCGCGTGAATCAAGGGATCTGTGGCTTTCCCTCTTGGCTTTCCCATCAGGCTTTCCCACAGGGCTGTCCCACGGGCCACCGTGGTGTGAGTCGATCCTCGGCTTGAAAGTCGAGGCATTGCAGGGAAAACAAGTTTCCCTGGAATGGACTGAGACATCTGGAGGACTCTGGGATTGGTGGCACAACTCTGGAGTTCCTCTCGCCTTTCCTGTGGATAGTGCCTGCACTTGAGATGCGACGGGAACGCCAGGAATTCTTTCCCGACCACGCAGGGAAAGGATCCCTCCTCTCGATCTAGGAGGGGGAAACGGCGCTCCTCTGGATGTTGGCAGGACTCTCGTAGCTTCCTCTCGAGTGAAGACGGGTAATGTCCGGGAACTTCTTGAGTTGCAGCAAGGGGGTGAGGACCCTTTTGGAAGTTCCAGAGGTTAGGTGTCATTTGCCTCGACACGCCTCAGCGGAAATGGGCCTCATCTCGCCTGGAGGGGAGAACCTCCTGGATTTTCTCGAGTTGCGGCAGGTGCTCTCGACTTACGACGGGGACCTCAGGGACCCGCTCTGGTGGCCTCAGGAAAGGCCAGTCCCCATGCGAGTTGCTCGAGGGCCTCTCGGATTCCTCTCCCGTCGATGCCGGGGCCTAAGACCTTGTGTGGAGTCGGTGCCAGAACCTGAGGATTCCTCTCCAGTGCTGACATGGATCTTGGGGTACTTCTGGAGTCTCCCAGGGGAGTCAGTCCTCGTCTCGAGTGGGGGCATGCACGTGCGCTTTCCTTCCAAGCTGTAGCAGCAGTGTCGAGCTTCCCTTCGCGGATCAAGGGATCTGTGGCTTTCCTCGAGGCTTTCCCACGAGGCTTTCCCACAAGGCTTTCCCACAGGGCTGTCCCACGTGCCACCGTGGTTTGAGTCGATCCTCGGCTTGAAAGTCGAGGCAGTGCAGGAAAAACAGGTTTCCCTGGAATGGACTGAGACATCTGGGGGACTCTGGGAATGGTGTCACGACCCTGGAGTTCCTCTCGCCTTTCCTGTGGAGAGCGCCTCCTCTTGAGATGCGACGGGAACGCCGGGAATTCTTTCCCGACCACGCAGGGAAAGAATCCCTCCTCTGGAGCTAGGAGGCGGAAACGGGGCTCCTCTGGATGTGGGCGGAACTCTCGTGCTCCTCTCGGTGCTCCTTCTGCGACGACGGTA
>NW_017202799.1:0-6248 GCF_001704415.2 Capra hircus
CCAGGAGTTGTCCCTCCAGGCGAGATGAGGCCCATTTCCAAATGAGGCGTCGTCTCGAGCTAATCAAAACTAACCTCTGGAACTTCCAAAAGGGTCCTCACACCTTGCTGCAACTCAAGAAGTTTCCCGACATACCGTCTCCACTCGAGAGGAAGAACGACAGTCCCGCCCACATCCAGAGGAGCCCGTTTCTGCCTCCTAGCTCGAGAGGAGGGATCCTTTCCGCTGCGTGGTCGGTCAAGTATTCCGGCGTTCCGGTCGCATCTCAAGAGGAGGCGCTCTCCACAGGAAAGGCGAGAGGAACTCCAGGGTCGTGCCACCATTCCCAGAGTCCCAAAGATGTCTCAGTTCCAATGAAACTGTTTTCCTGCACTGCCTCGACTTTCAAGCCGAGGATCGACTCACACCACGCTGGCACGTGGGAACAGCCCTGTGGGAAGCCTCGTGGGAAAGCCTCGAGGGAAAGCCACAGATTCTTGATCCACGCGAAGGAAAATGAAACACTGCTGCTACAGCTCGGAGGAAAGTGCACGTGCATGCCCCCACTCGAGACGAGGACTGACACCCCTGGGAGACTCCAGAACCCCAAGATCCATGTCAGCACTGGAGAGGAATCCTCATGTTCCGGAAACGAATCCACACAAGGTCTTAGGAACCGCTTCGACAGGAGAGGAATCCGAGAGGCCCCCGAAGCAACTCGCATGGGGTCTGGCCTTTCCTGAGGCCACCAGAGCGGGTCCCTGAGGTCCCGTCGTCAGTCGAGAGCACTGCCGCAACTCGAGAAAATCCAGGAGGTCTCCCTCCAGGCGAGATGAGGCCCATTCCCGCTGAGGCGTCTGGAGGCTAATCACACCTAACCTCTGGAACTTCCAAAGGGTCCTTCACCTCCTTGCTGCAACTTAAGAAGTTCCCCGACATACCCGTCTCCACTCGAGAGGAAGCACGGGAGTCCGCGCCCACATCCAGAGGAGCCCCATGTCCGCCTCCTAGCTCGAGAGGAGGGATCCTTTCCCTGCGTGGTCGGGAAAGAATTCCCGGCCTTCCCGTCGCAATTCAAGAGGAGGCGCTCTCCACAGAAAAAGCGAGAGGAACTCCAGGGTCGTGCCACCATTCCCAGAATCCCCCAGATGTCTCATTCCATTCCAGGGAAACCTGTTTTCCCTGCACTGCCCTCGACTTTCAAGCCGAGGATCGACTCACACCACGGGGCACGTGGACAGCCCTGTGGGAAAGCCTCGTGGGAAAGCCTTGAGGGAAATCCACAGATCCCTTGATCCACTCGACAGGAAGAATCAAACTGCTGCTACAGCTCGGGAGGAAAGCGCACGTGCATGCCCCCACTCGAGACGAGTACTGACTCCCCTGGGGAGACACCAGAAGTACCCCAAGATCCATGTCAGCACTTGAGAGGAATCCTCAGGTTCCGGCAGCGACTCCTCACAAGGTCTTAGGCCCCGACATTGACAGGAGAGGAATCCCGAGAGGCCCCCGAGCAACTCGCATGGGCAGAGACCTTTCCTGAGGCCACCAGAGCGGGTCCCTGAGGTCCCCGTCGTAAGTCGAGAGCACCTGCCGCAACTCGAGAAAATCCAGGAGGTTCTCCCCTCCAGGCGAGATGAGGCCCATTTCCGCTGAGGCGTCTCGAGGCTAATCACACCTAAGCTCTGGAACTTTCAAAGGGTCCTTCACACCCTTGCTGCAACTCAAGAAGTTCCCCCACATACCGTCTCCACTCCAGAGGAAGCACGAGAGTCCCGCCCACATCCAGAGGAGCACCGTTTCCGCCTCCTAGCTTGAGAGGAGGGATCCTTTCCCTGCGTGATCGGAAAAATTCCCGGCGTTCCCGTCGCATCCCAAGAGGAGGCGCTCTCCACAGGAAAGGCGAGAGGAATTCCAGGGTCGTGACACCATTGCCAGAGTCCCACAGATGTCTCCGTGCATTCAAGGGAAACCTGTTTTCCCTACACTGCCTCGGCTTTCAAGCCGAGGATCGACTCACACCACGGTAGCACGTGGGACAGCCCTGTGGGAAAGCCTCGTGGGAAAGCCTCTTGGGAAAGCCTCGTGGGAAAGCCTCGAGTGAAAGCCACAGATCCCTTGATCCACGCGAAGGGAAGCGTGACACTGCTCCTACAGCTCGGCAGGAAAGCCCAAGTGCATGCCCCCAATCTGACGAGGACTGACTCCCCTGGGGAGACTCTAGAAGTACCCCTAGATCCATGTCAGCACTGGAGAGGAATCCTCAGATTCCGGCAACGACTCCACACAAGGACTTAGGCCCGGCATCAACGGGAGAGGAATCCTAAGAGGCCCCCGAGCAACTCGCATGGGGACTGGCCTTCCCTGAGGCCACCAGAGCGGGTCCCTGTGGTCCCCGTCCTACGTGGAAAGCACCTGCCGCAACTCGAGAAAATCCAGGAGGTTCTCCCCCAGGCGAGATGAGGCCCATTTCCGCTGAGGCGTCTCGAGGCTAATCACACCTAACCTCTGGAACTTCCAAAGGGTACTTCACACCCTTGCTGCAACTCAAGAAGTTCCCCACATACCCGTCTCCACTCCAGAGGAAACACGAGAGTCCCGCCCACATCCAGAGGAGCACCGTTTCCGCCTCATAGCTCGAGAGGAGGGATCCTTCCCCTGCGTGATCGGGAAAAAATTTCCCGGCGTTCCCGTCGCATCCCAAGAGGAGGCGCTCTCCACAGGAAAGGCGAGAGGAATTCCAGGTCGTGACACCATTCCAGAGTCCCCACAGATGTCTCCGTGCATTCAAGGGAAACCTGTTTTCCCTACACTGCCTCGGCTTTCAAGCCGAGGATCGACTCACACCACGGTGGCACGTGGGACAGCCCTGTGGGAAAGCCTCGTGGGAAAGCCTCGGGAAAGCCCGAAACCGAAAGCCAGATCCTTGATCCACAGCGAAGGGAAGCGTGACATGCTCCTACATGCCCCCCCCCAATCTGACGAGGACTGACTCCCCTGGGGAGACTCTAGAAGTACCCCAGATCCATGTCAGCACTGGAGAGGAATCCTCAGATTCCGGCAACGACTCCACACAAGGACTTAGGCCCCGGCATCAACGGGAGAGGAATCCTAAGAGGCCCCCGAGCAACTCGCATGGGGACTGGCCTTCCCTGAGGCCACCAGAGCGGGTCCCTGTGGTCCCCCGTCCTACGTGGAAAGCACCTGCCGCAACTCGAGAAAATCCAGGAGGTTCTCCCCTCCAGGCGAGATGAGGCCCATTTCCGCTGAGGCGTCTCGAGCTAATCACACCTAACCTCTGGAACTTCCAAAGGGTACTTCACACCCTTGCTGCAACTCAAGAAGTTCCCCGACATACCCGTCTCCACTCGAGAGGAAACACGAGAGTCCCGCCCACATCCAGAGGAGCCCCGTTTCCGCCTCATAGCTCGAGAGGATTGATTCTCTCCCTGTGTCGTCGGAAAAGGATTCCTGGCATTCCGCGCATCTGAACAGGAGGCGTTCTCCACAGGAAAGGCGAGAGGAAATCCAGGGTCGTGCCACCATTCCCAGAGTTCCCCAGATGTCTCAGTCCATTCCAGGAAAACCTGTTTTCCCTGCACTGCCTCGAATTTCAAGCCGAGGATCGATTCACACCACAGTGGCACGTGGGACAGCCTTGTGGGAAAGCCTCGTGGGAAAGCCTCGAGGGAAAGCCACAGATCCTTGATCCACGCGAAGGGAAGCGCGACACTGCTGCTACAGTTCGAGAGGAAAGCCCATGTGCATGCCCCCACACGAGACGAGGACTGACTCCCCTGGGAGACTCCAGAGGTTCCCCAAGATCCATGTCAGCACTGGAGGGGAATCCTCAGGTTGCAGCAACGACTCCACACAAGGTCTTAGGCCCCGGCATCGACGGGAGAGGAATCCCGAGAGGCCCCCGAGCAACTCGCATGGGACTGACCGTTCCTGAGGCCACCAGAGCGGGTCCCTGAGGTCCCCGTCGCAAGTCGAGAGCAGCACCTTCTGCAACCGAGAAAATCCAGGAGGTTGTCCCTCCAGGCGAGATGAGGCCCATTTCCAATGAGGCGTCTCGAAGCTAATCAAACTAACCTCTGGAACTTCCAAAGGGTCCGTCACACCCTTGCTGCAACTCAAGAATTTCCCCGACATACTCGTCTCCACTCGAGAGGAAGAACGACAGTCCCGCCACATCCAGAGGAGCCCCGTTTCTGCCTCCTAGCTCGAGAGGAGGGATCCTTTCCCTGCGTGGTCGGTCAAGTATTCCCGGCGTTCCGGTCGCATCTCAAGAGGAGCCGCTCTCAACAGGAAAGGCGAGAGGAACTCCAGGGTCGTGCCACCATTCCCAGAGTCCCCCAGATGTCTCAGTCCTCTGCATGGAAACCTGTTTTCCCTGCACTGCCTCCACTTTCAAGCCGAGGATCGACTCACACCACGGTGGCACGTGGGACAGCCTTGTGGGAAAGCCGTGGGGAAAGCCTCGAGGCAAAGCCACAGATCCCTTGATCCACGCGAAGGGAAGCGCGACACTGCTGCTACAGCTCGGGAGGAATGCACACGTGCATGCCCCCACTCGGGACGAGGACTGACTCCCCTGGGGATTCTCCAGAATACACCAAGATCCATGTCAGTACTGGAGGAATCCTCAAGTTCCGGCACCCACTCCACACAAGATCTTAAGCCCCGGCATCGACGGGAGAAGAATCCCGAGAGGCCCCCAAGCAACTCGCATCGGGACTGGCCTTTCCTGAGGCCACCAGAGCTGGTCCCTGATGTCCCCGTCGTAACACGAGAGCACCTGCCTCAACTCGAGAGTATCGAGGAGGTTCTCCCCTCCAGGCGAGATGAGGCCCATTCCGCTGAGGCATCTCGAGGCTAATCACACCGAAGCTCTGGAACTTCCAAAGGGTCCTTCACACCCTTGCTGTAACTCAAGAAGTTCCCCGACATACCAGTCTCCACTCGAGAGGAAGCACGAGAGTTCTGCCCACATCCAGAGGAGCCCCGTTTCCGCCTCCTAGCTCGAGAGGAGGGATCCTTTCCCTGCGTGGTCGGGAAAGAATTCCGGCCTTCCTGTCGCATCTCAAGAGGAGGCGCTCTCCACAGGAAAGGCGAGAGGAACTCCAGGGTCGTGCCACCATTCCCAGAGTCCCAAAGATGTCTCAGTTAATTCCAATGAAAACTGTTTTCCCTGCACTGCCTCGACTTTCAAGCCGAGGATCGACTCACACCACGCTGGTACGTGGGACAGCCCTGTGGGAAAGCCTCGTGGAAAGCCTCTTGGGAAAGCCTGGAGAGAAAAGCCACAGATTCCTTGATCCACGCGAAGGAAATGTGACACTGCTGCTACAGCTCGGGAGAAAGTGCACGTGCATGCCCCCACTCGAGACGAGGACTGACACCCCTGGGGAGACTCCAGAAGTACCCCAAGATCCATGTCAGCACTGGAGAGGAATCCTCATGTTCCGGAAACGAATCCACACAAGGTCTTAGGAACCGGCTTCGACAGGAGAGGAATCCGGAGAGGCCCCCGAGCAACTCGCATGGGGTCTGGCCTTTCCTGAGGCCACCAGAGCGGTCCCTGAGGTCCCCGTCGTCAGTCGAGAGCACCTGCCGCAACTCGAGAAAATCCAGGAGGTTCTCCCCTCCAGGCGAGATGAGGCCCATTCCCGCTGAGGCGTCTGGAGGCTAATCACACCTAACCTCTGGAACTTCCAAAGGGTCCTTCACCTCCTTGCTGCAACTTAAGAAGTTCCCCGACATACCCGTCTCCACTCGAGAGGAAGCACGGGAGTCCCGCCCACATCCAGAGGAGCCCCATGTCCGCCTCCTAGCTCGAGAGGAGGGATCCTTTCCCTGCGTGGTCGGGAAAGAATTCCCGGCCTTCCCGTCGCAATTCAAGAGAGGCGCTCTCCACAGAAAAAGCGAGAGGAACTCCAGGGTCGTGCCACCATTCCCAGAATCCCCCAGATGTCTCATTCCATTCCAGGGAAACCTGTTTTCCCTGCACTGCCTCGACTTTCAAGCGAGGATCGACTCACACCACGGTGGCACGTGGGACAGCCCTGTGGGAAAGCCTCGTGGGAAAGCCTTGAGGGAAATCCACAGATCCCTTGATCCACTCGACAGGAAGAATCAAACTGCTGCTACAGCTCGGAGGAAAGCGCACGTGCATGCCCCCACTCGAGACGAGTACTGACTCCCTGGGAGACACCAGAATACCCCAAGATCCATGTCAGCACTTGAGAGGAATCCTCAGGTTCCGG
>NW_017202800.1:0-6248 GCF_001704415.2 Capra hircus
ATGTCAGCACTGGAGAGGAATCCTTGTTCGGCACCAACTCCACACAAGGTCTTAGGCCTCAGCATCGACGGGAGAGGAATCCGGAGAGGCCCCCCGAGCAATTCGCATGGGACTGGCCTTTTCTGAGGCCACCATAGCGGATCCCTGAGGTCCCGTGTAAGTCGAGAGCTCCGGCCGCAAGTCGAGAATATCCAGGAGGTTCTCCCATCCAGGCGAGATGAGGCCCATTTCCGCTGAGGCGTCTAGAGGCTAATCACGCCTAACGTCGAGACCTTCCAAAGGATCCTTCACACCCTTACTTCACCTCGACAAGTTCCACGACATACCCGTCTCCACTCGAGAGGAAGCACGAGAGTCTCGACCACATCCAGGGGAGCCCCGTTTCCCCCTCCTAGATCGAGAGGAGTGAACCTTCCCTGCGTGGTTGGGAAAGAATTCCAGGCTTCCGTTGCATCTCAAGAAGAGGCGCTCTCCACAGGAAAGGCGAGAGGAACTCCAGGGTCGTGCCACCATTCCCAGAGTCCCCCTGATGTCTCAGTCCATTCCAGGGAAACCTGTTTTTCCTGCACTGCCTCGACTTTCAAGCCGAGGATCGACTCACACCACGGTGGCACGTGGGACAGCCCTGTTGGAAAGCTTCGTGGAAAGCCTCGTGGGAAAGCCTCGAGGGAAGGCCACTGATCCCTTGATCCACGCGAAGGGAAGCGGGACACTGCTGATACAGCTTAGGAGGAAATCGCACGTGCATGCCCCCACTCGAGACAAGGACTGACTCCCATGGGGAGACTCCAGAAGTACCCCAAGATCCATGTCAGCACTGGAGAGGAATCCTTAGGTTGCGGCACCGTCTCCGCACAAGGTCTTAGGTACTGGCATCGACGGGAGAGGAATCCCGAGAGGCCCCGAGCAACTCGCATGGGGACTGGCCTTTCCTGTGGCCACCAGAGCAGGTCCCTGAGGTCCCCGTCATAAGTCGAGAGCACCTGTCCCAACTCAAGAGAATCCTGGAGGTTCTGCTCTCCAGGTGAGATGAGGCCCATTTCAGCCTAGGCGTCTCGAGGCTAATCACACCTAACCTCTCGAACTTCCAAAGGGTCCTTCACACCCTTGCTGCAACTCAAGAAGTTCCCCAACTTACCCGTCTCCACTCGAGAGGAAGCACGAGAGTCCCGCCCACATCCAGAGAGCCCCGTTTCCGCCTCCTAGCTCAAGAGCAGGGATCCTTTCCCTGCGTGTTCGGGAAAGTATTCCCGGCGTTCCCGTCGCATCTCAAGAGGAGGCGCTCTCCACGGGACAGGCAGGCCAAGAGAATTCCAGGGTCGTGCCACCATTCCCAGAGTCCCCCAGATGTCTCAGTCCATTCCAGGGAAACCTGTTTTCCCTGCACTGCCTGGACGTTCAAGCCGAGGATCGACTCACACCACGGTGGCACGTGGGACAGCCCTGTGGGAAAGCCTCGTGGGAAAGCCAGAGGAAAGCCACAGATCCCTTATCCACACGAAGGGAAAGCGTGACACTGCTGCTACAGCTCGGGAGGAAAGCGCACGTGCATGCCCCACTCGGGACGAGGACTGACTCCCCTGGGAGACTCCAGAAGTACCCCAAGATCCATGTCAGCACTGGAGAGGAATCCTCAGGTTCCGGCACCGACTCTACACAAGGTCTTAGGCCGGTATCGACGGGAGAGGAATCCCGAGAGGGCCCCCGAGCAACTCGCATGGGTACTGGCCTTTCCTGAGGCCACCAGAGCGGGTCCTTGTGTTCCCCGTCCTAAGTCCAGAGCACCTGCCACAACTTGAGAAACTCCAGGAGGTTCTCCCTTCCAGGCGAGATGAGGCCCATTTCCGCTGAGGTGTCTCAAGGCTAATCACACCTAACCTCTGGAACTTACAAAGGGTCCTTCACACCCTTCCTGCAACTCAAGAAGTTCCCGGACATACCCGTCTCCACTCGAGAGGAAGCACGAGCGTCCCGCCCACATCCAGAGGAGCCCGTTACCGCCTCTTGGCTCGAGAGGAGGGATCCTTTCCCTGCAGGGTAGGGAAAGAATTCCTGGCGTTCCCGTGGCATCTCAAGAGGCAGCGCTCTCCACATGAAAGGCGAGAGGGAATCAAGGGTCGTGCCACCATTCCCAGAGTCCCCCAGATGTCTCAGTCCATTCCAGGGAAACCTGTTTTCCCTGCACTGCCTGGACTTTCAAACCGAGGATCGACTCACACCACGGTGGCACGTGGGACAGCCATGTGGGAAAGCCTCGTGGGAAAGCCTCGTGGAAAGCTCGAGGGAAAGTCTCGAGGGAAAGCCACAGATCCCTTGATCCACGTGAAGGGAAGCGTGACAGTGCTGCTACAGCTCGGGAGGAAAGCGCACGTGCATGCCGCACTCGAGACGAGGACTGACTCCCCTGGGGAGACTCCAGAAGTACCCCAAGATACATGTCAGCAATGGAGAGGAATCCTCAGGTTTTGGCACAGACTCCACACAAGATCTTAGGTCCCGGCATCGACGGGAGAGGAATCCTGAGAGGCCCATGAGCAACTCGCATGGGGACTGGCCTTTCGTGAGGCCACAAGAGCGGGTCCCTGATATCCCCGTCGTAAGTCGAGAGCACCTGCTGCAACTCGAGAAAATCCAGGAGGTTCTCCCTCCTGGCGCGAGATGAGGCCCATTTCACCTGAGGGGTCTCGAGGCTAATCACACCTAACCTCTGGAACTTACAAGGGGTCCTTCACACCCTTCCTGCAACTCAAGAAGTTCCCGGACATACCCTTCTCCACTCGAGAGGAAGCACGAGCGTCCCGCCCACATCCAGAGGAGCCCCGTTACCGCCTCCTAGCTCGAGAGGAGGGATCCTTTCCCTGCAGGGTCGGGAAAGAATTCCTGGCGTTCCCGTGGCATCTCAAGAGGAGGCGCCCTCCACATGAAAGGCGAAAGGGAATCAAGGGTCATGCCACCATTCCCAGTGTCCCCCAGATGTCTCAGTCCATTCCAGGGAAACCTGTTTTCCCTGCACTGCCTAGACGTTCAAGCCGAGGATCGACTCACACCACGGTGGAACGTGGGACAGCCCTGTGGGAAAGCCTCGTGGGAAAGCCTCGGGGAAAGCCTCGAGGGAAAGCCTCGGGAAAGCCACAGATCCCTTGATCCACGCGAAGCGAAGCATGACAGAGCTGCTACAGCTCGTGAGGAAAGCGCACATGCATGCCCCTCTCGAGACGAGGACTGACTCCCCTGGGGAGACTCCAGAAGTACCCCAAGATCCATGTCAGCACTGGAGAGGAATCCTCAGGTTCAGGCACCGACTCCACACAAGGTCTTAGGCCCAGGCTTCGACTGGAGAGAAATCCCGAGAGGCCCCGAGCAACTCGCATGGGACTGGCCTTTCCTGAGGCCACCAGAGCGGGTCCCTGAGGTCCCCATCGTAAGTCGAGAGCACCTGCCGCAACTCGAGAAAATCCAGGAGGTTCTCCCCTCCAGGCGAGATGAGGCCCATTTCTGCTGAGGCGTCTGGAGGCTAATCACACCTAACCTCTGGAACTTCCAAAGGGTCCTTCGCACCATATCTGCAACTCAAGAAGTTCGCCAACATACCCGTCTCCACTCGAGAGAAAGCACGAGAGTCCCGTCCACATACAGAGGAGACCCGTTTCCGCCTCATAGCTCGAGAGGAGGGATCCTTTCCCCTGTGGTCGGGAAAGAATTCCCGGCGTTCCAGTCGCATCTCAAGAGGAGGCGCTCTCCACAGGAAAGGCGAGAGGATCTCCAGGGTGGTGCCACCATTCCCAGAGTCCCCCAGATGTCTCATCCATTCCAGGGAAACCTGTTTTCCTGCACTGCCTCGACTTTCAAGCCGAGGATCGACTCACACCACGCACGTGGGGGAGCCCTGTGGAAAGCCTCGTGGGAAAGCCTCCTGGGAAAGCCTCAAGGGAATGCCACAGATCCCTGATCCACGCGAAGGAAGCGTGACACTGCTGCTACAGCTCGGGAGGAAAGCGCACTTGCATGCCCAACTCGAGACGAGGACTGACTCCCCTGGGGAGACTCCAGAAGTACCCCAAGATCCATGTCAGCACTGGAGAGGAATCCTCAGGTTCCGGCACCGACTCCACACAAGTCTTAGGCCCCGGCATCACGGGAGAGGAATCCCGAAGCCCCGAGCAACTCGCATGGGGACTGGCCTTTCTGAGGCCACCAGAGCGGGTCCCTGAGGTCCCCGTCGTAAGTCGAGAGCACCTGCGCAACTCGAGAAAATCCAGGAGGTCTCCCTCCAGGCGAGATGAGCCCATTTCCGCTGAGGGTCTCGAGGCTAATCACACCTAACCTCTGGAACTTCCAAAGGGTCCTTCACACCCTTGCTGCAACTCAAGAAGTTCCCCGACATACCCGTCTCCACTCGAGAGGAAGCACGAGAGTTCCCCCACATCCAGATGAGCCCCGTTTCCCCTCCTAGCTCGAGAGGAGGGATCCTTTCCCTGCGTGGTCGGGAAAGAATTTTCCGGCGTTCCCGTCGCATCTCAAGAGGAGGCACTCTCCACAGGAAGGCGAGAGGAACTCCAGTATCAGGCCCCCATTCCCAGAGTCCCCAGATGTCTCAGTCCATTCCAGGGAAACCTGTTTTCCCTGCACTGCCTCGACTTTCAAGCCGAGGATCGACTCACACCGCGATGGCACGTTGGACAGCCCTGGGGAAAGGCTCCTGGGAAAGCCTCATGGGAAAGCCTCGAGGGAAAGCCACAGATCCCTTGATCCACGCGTAGGGAAGAGTGACACTGCTGCTACAGCTCGGGAGGAAAGCGCACGTGCATGCCCCCACTCGAGACGAGGACTGACTCCACTGGGGAGACTCCAGAAGTACCCCAAGATCCATATCAGCACTGGAGAGGAATCCTCAGGTTCCAGCACCGACTCCACACAAGGTCTTAGGCCCGGCATCGAAGGGAGAGGAATCCCGAGAGGCCCCGAGCAACTCGCATGGGACTGGCCTTTCCTGAGGCCACCAGATCGTGTCCCTGAGGTCCCCGTCGTAAGTCGAGAGCACCTGCCGCAACTCGAGAAAATCCAGGAGGTTCCCCCTCCAGGCGAGATAAGGCCCATTTCCGCTGAGGCGACTCGAGGCTAATCACATCTAACATCTGGAACTTACAAAGGGTCCTTCACACCCTTGCTGCAACTCAAGAATTCCCGACATACCCGTCTCCACTCGAGAGGAAGCACGAGAGTCCCGCCCACATCCAGAGGAGCCCCGTTTCCGCCTCCTAGCTCGAGGGAGGGATCCTTTCCTCGTGGTCGGGAAAGAATTCCCGGCGTTCCCGTTGCATCTCAAGAGGAGGTGCTCTCCACAGGAAAGGCGAGAGGAACTCCAGGGTCGTGCCACCATTCCCAGAGTCCCCTGGATGTCTCAGTCCATTCCAGGGAAAACTGTTTTCCCTGCACTGCCTCGACTTTCAAGCCGAGGATCGACTCACACCACCGTGGCACGTGGACAGCCCTGTGGGAAAGCCTCGTGGGAAAGCCTCGAGGGAAAGACACAGATCCCTTGATCCACGGGAAGGGAAGCGCGACACTGCTGCTAGAGCTCGGGAGGAAAGCGCACGTGCATGCCCCCACTCGAGTCGAGGACTGACTGCCCTGGGGAGACTCCAGAAGTACCCTAAGATCCATGTCTGCACTGGAGAGGATCCTCAGGTTCCGGCACTGAGTCCACACAAGGTCTTAGGCCCAGCATCGACGGGAGGGAATCCCGAGAGGCCCCGAGCTACTCGCATGGGGACTGGCCTTTCCTGAGGGCACCAGAGCGGATCCCTGAGGTCCCCATCGTAAGTCGAGAGCACCTGCCGCAACTCGAGAAAATCCAGGAGGTTCTCCCCTCCAGGTGAGATGAGGCCCATTTACGCTGAGGCAACTAGGGGGTAATCACACTTTAACTCTGAACTTCCAAAGGTCTTTCACACCCTTGCTGCAACTCAAGAAGTTCCCCGACATACCCGTCTCCACTCAAGAGGAATCCGAGAGTCCCGCCCATATCCAGAGTGGCCCGTTTCCGCCTGCTCGCTCGAGAGGAGGGATCCTTTCCCTGCGTGGTCGGGAAAGAATTCCTAGCGTTCCCGTCGCATCTCAAGAGGAGGCGCTCTCCACAGGAAAAGGCGAGAAGAAACTCCAGGATCAGGCCCCATTCCCAGAGTCCCCCAGATGTCTCAGTCCATTCCAGGGAAACCTGTTTTCCCTGCACTGCCTCGACTTTCAAG
>NW_017202801.1:0-6248 GCF_001704415.2 Capra hircus
TGTCTTTTGTTCATGTAACTGTAGATACCTCTCTCATGTTATTATTGCCACTGCTCGTACAGGGAAGCAGTAAAAGATGTAATACAACATCTTTTTACATGCTTTTTCCTATCTGGGCTTGCCAAAAGCTTTAAAAAACTGATAATGCCCCTGCTTACACTTCTAAATCTTTTCAGCAATTCTGTTACAAGATTTCAAATTAAACATAACACCGGCATCCCTTATAACCCGCAAGGACAAGCCATTGTGGAAAGAGCACATCAAACACTGAAAATCCATATTCAAAAACTAAAAGAAGGGGAATTTAAATATAGTTCCCCCCATCAGATTTTGAAACATGCTCTTTTCGTAATAAATAACTTAAATACTGATTCATCCGGAAACACTGCAATGCTTCGCCATTTGGTGCCCAGAGCAATTGAATGCAAAACCATTAGTAAAATGGAGGGACCTTCTCTCCGGACAATGGAAAGGTCCTGACCCCTTATTAACCAGTGGGCGAGGGTATGCTTGTGTTTTTTCCACAGGACGCGGACGCTCCGATTTGGGTTCCAGACAGACTAATTCGCCATGTCTCAGCTCCCCGGATATCAGAATCCCCCGCCACCGCGATCTCTAAAAAGGAAGAAACTCCCTCTTCCTCCGCTCCCCCGCCAGCACGGGAAATGCCGCTGACCCCAGGACAGCTGACATTGGAGATCCCGGATAGGCGAGGAGCGGAGCCACCCACTGGACAGATGTCACGACTTCAGATACAGGATATTGCGCCCCCTGATTTTTGCCTCGCAGGAATCCATTAGGACGCCCAGCTCAGTCAACCCAACAAGCCTCCTTACCTACCTGGGGACAGATTAAAGCCCTCTGTCCAGGCACAGGGGATAGCTACCCTACAGGGATCGTCAGTCTCTCCTGAAAAGGTGTTTATTGCCATGCTTGCCTTGCTCTCTTGCCAGGTAAGCGCTGCTCCCATTCCAACCAAATATTGGGCGTTTCTCCCGGATCCTCCAACTTTCCAAGTTGTTACTTGGAACAGTGACCCCATACGAGTTAGTACAGACCAGCCTCGCCTTTTGGGAGGATCTTATACTTCCTATACAAAAGACCAATACCCTATTAATTTCAATTATACCTTTAAAGGACTAGCAGATGATTTTCCTGTTTGCTTTAATTTTCCTCCTGGCCTTACAGGAGATTTCTTTACCAAGACAGGATGCGTTGGAGCCTCCACAAAAGCAGTTATGACAGATTCCCCAACCTCTAAATTTGCATCTAAAGGGGATCGGTCTGCTTGGATATTACGAGCCCATATGCCTGGGGTCCTTGGCCCCTATAAGTCCTTGTCTCTCAAAACTCCATCAGACTATCCAAATTGTGACGATGTTGCTCCCTCAGATGTTATTTGGAAAACTATAGATGATCATTCAGGATATCCGATTTGGAAGTCTTGTATTTATAATTCGAAAATAGATTACAATATGCCGGGAGGAAGAAATTGTGCAATTCAGGACTGGAGCAACCCAAATCCAGGTCAAGACCCTGAGTCTGACGATGGCTTTATCAATAGATTGGATAATTGGAAAAAATATTCAGTTTCTTGGCCGTTAGTTGCCACCAGACGGCATCATAACCAATTTGTACCCCCTATGCTGTCTTATACGACTAGAGGTAAAACCTTTTGGCAGCCAGAAATTTGGAGAGCCCTTGCAGCCACCGCCCCTATTATTTTAATCCGACCAAAGAATACCTCTACCTACTCTATTTTAGCTTGTTTACCCTCTCCTTATGTTTTTCTTTTCACTAATGATTCTGAAAGACTTAACATACAATTGAATTATACAGGTGGACCCCATGTAGTGTCTTGTGAACAATGTATGCTTTCATCCTGTTTAACTCCTCAATATAAATTTGCTCTTTCATGGTTTTTAAAACGTCCGTCCTATCTCATGGTACCTGTAACTGTAGCCACGTATTGGTATGATAACCATGGCCTAGCTGTACTGCAACGGCTACAAGATTTAATGCGGACACGACGGTTTGTGGGCTTACTTGTTTTGGGAATATCGGCTTTGATAACTGCAATTACTTCTGTTACTGTGGCGGCATTGTCATTGTCTCAACAAGTGCATACTGCCCAATATGTTGATACCGTATCCAAAAATGTTTCTTTAACGCTGGCAACCCAGGAAATTATAGATAGGAAGCTAGAAATAAGGGTTGATGCCTTAGAAGAAGCAGTAATGCATATTGGGACTGAATTACAGAGTCTGAAAGTGAAATGGCTCTTTCATGTCAAGCTGATTACCGGTGGATATGTGTTACATCCCTGAAAGTAAATGAGACAGATTTTGAATGGGAGAGAGTCAAAAATCATATTTTTAGGTGTTTGGAAACAGCTCAGATATTAGTTTTAGACTTAGGGAAACTTCATAATCAGATTCAGACCTTGGAACACTCTCGATTAGATTTTTACTGGCCACAGGAGAAGCCAATGACTTTTTCCACACCTTCTCTGACTTCATTTCTGGAAAAACTCTTCTGACTACTGTTTCTAGCTATGCTGCTGTGGGTGCCATAATCCTGCTCCTTGTAATCGTGCTTCCTTGTGTTGTCAGGACTCTTCGGCAGAGCATTCAGAATCTCGCGACTGAACTGCACCTAATTTTTTTAAAAATAATAAAGAAGGGGGAGATGCCGGAAGCCAGTGTGAGGAATCCCGCCCGTGACAAGGTCATGAGGAAGGAAACTGACATACGCAAGGCGTGCTCAGACTTCAGGGACCCCTCTGGAAATTCCTAAGCATGTACCCCAACAAAAATCTGCCGGCTTTTGTGCTCTGCTTTTCCACTCTTCTGACATTTTCTGGAAAAAGTCAATTCAGGGCTTTAGTCTTCTGCATTTGAAAGAGTGTTTCAATCCAAAAACCCCTTCGATGGCTTTCTAGCCTGCCTGCAGGACTCTGCGAGTGTGATTGTTGAGGCCTCCTGACCGCAGGAGGCACAGGAAGCTTAAAACATCCTAGGAATGTAGGGGCTTCCGAAGAGTCAAAATCTTTAGAATAGGACTGATTAAAAGTTTCATTTGTTGAGTCAATGCTTGCTGCCAAATTTTCATATCCTTTATTTTTAGATATAGTTGGCATATAGAAAAACAAGTAGTAGACCTGGTATTAGCAACATTAGATCTTCGAGTTAAGTACCTTCTTTGTTATATCCCACTGCACCTTTGTTCTATAGAGATGTAACTTTAATGCTTTAAGGAAATGCAGATTAAAGAAAAAACACTTCAGGGGAAACAAAATTAACATTCATTAAGGAAGAGAGCTAAAAAGTGTTAACAAGCCTCTTGGCCAGAAGATAATGTAAATCACCTGAGACCTTTTGTATACAAAATGATGTATAGAAAGAGTCTGGGCTGCGAACGCCACATAATTCTGTGTTACCCATTGATCTCCATGTTTTATCAAAAGTATAAAAGGCCTTCTGAACAATTAAAGGATCAGACCGGTTTCTCGAACTAGTCTCTCGGCCTGGTTTCTTGGGACTCTGGCTTCCCCCATGTCTCTCTCTCTCTCTTCTTCTCTCCCCTTCCCTCTCTCTGCTCTTTACTTTAACTTCAGGCTGAATCTCCATCTGGGGCGCGGAGGCTCGCCAGGTCTACTTACTTGCCCCGGCTGTTAAGACCCGCACGAAAGGGAGCTTAAGGCGAGGCACCCTTAGATATTCAAGCGGGCGCCGGTGGCCCAAGGTAGATGGTGCAAATTCCTTGTCTGGAATTTTATTGGCCTTCCGCGTAAACCAAGCTATTCAGCCCTCTTCCTCCACTTAATCTTCTTATTACACTATAGTTTCTTAATCTAATCTTACATTAATAAAACAAACAAGTCTTTCCACGCCAACGCCGTCCACCCTTCGAATTCCCTGGATCCACAGGGGCTGGACCCCGGCAGACGTGGATCTTGGGGTTCTTCTGGAGTCTTCCCAGGGGAGTCAGTCCTCGTCTTGAGTGGGGGCATGCACGTGGGCTTTCCTCCCGAGCTGTAGCAGCAGTGTCGCTCTTCCCTTCGCGTGGATCAAGGTATCTGTGGCTTTCCCATGAGGCTTTGCCACGAGGCTTTCCCACGAGGCTTTCCCACAGGGCCTGTCCCACGTGCGACCGTGGTGTGAGTCGATCCTCGGCTTGAAAGTCGAGGAAGTGCAGGGAAAAAAGGTTTCCCTGGAATGGACTGAGACATCTAGGGGACTCTGGGAATGGTGGCACGACCCTGGAGTTCCTCTCGCCTTTCCTGTGGAGAGCGCCTCCTCTTGAGATGCGACGGGAACGCCGGGAATTTTTCCCGACCACGCAGGGAAAGGATCCCTCCTCTCGAGCTAGGAAGCGGAAACGGGACTCCTCTGGATGTGGGCAGGACTCTCGTGCTTCCTCTCGAGTGGAGACGGGTATGTCGGGGAACTTCTTGAGTTGCAGCAAGGGTGTGAAGGACCCTTTGGAATTTCCAGAGTTAGGTGTGATTAGACTCGAGACGCCTCAGCGGAAATGGGCCTCTTATCGCCTGGAGGGGAGAACCTCCTGGATTTTCTCGAGTTGCGGCAGGTACCCTCGACTTACGACGGGGACCTCAGGGACCCGCTCTATTGCCTCAGGAAAGGCCAGTCCCCATGCGAGATGCTCGGGGCCTCTCAGGATTCCTCTCCATCGATGCCGGGCTAAGATTTTGTGTGGAGTCGGTGCCACAACCTGAGGATTCCTCTCCATTGCTGACATGGATCTTGGGTATTTCTGCAGTATCCCCAGGGGAGTCACTCCTCGTCTCGAGTGGGGGCATGCACGTGTGCCTTCCTCCGAGCTGTAGCAGCAGTGTCATGCTTTCCATGGAGTGGATCAAGGGATCTGTGGCTTTTTCCTCGAGGCTTTCCCACAAGGCTTTCCCACAGGGCTGTCCCACGTGCCACCATGGTGTGAGTCGATCCTCGGCTTGAAAGTCGAGGCAGTGCAGGGAAAACAGGTTTCCCTGGAATGGACTGAGACATCTGGGGGACTCTGGGAATGGTGGCACGACCCTGGAGTTCCTCTCGCCTTTCCTGTGGAGAGCGCCTCCTCTTGAGATGTGACGGGAACGCCGGAATTTTTTCCCGACCACGAAGGGAAAGGATCCCTCCTCTGGAGCTAGGAGGCGGAAACGGGGCTCCTCTGGATGTGGGGGAACTCTCGTGCTTCCTCTCGAGTGGAGATGGGTATGTCGGGGAACTTCTTGAGTTGCAGCAAGGGTGTGAAGGACCCTTTGGGAGTTCCAGAGGTTAGGTGTTAGCCTAGAGATGCCTCAGCGGAAATGGGCCTCATCTCGCCTGGAGGGCAGAACCTCCTGGATTTTCTCTAGTTGCGGCAGGTGCTCTCGACTTCTGACGGGGACCTCAGGGACCTGCTCGGTGGCCTCAGGAAAGGCCAGTCCCCATGGGAGTTACTCGGAGGCCTCTCGGGATTTCTCTCCCGTCGATGCTAGGGCCTAAGACCTGGTGTGGATTCGGTGCCGGAACGTGAGCTTTCCTCTCCAGTGCTGACATGGATCTTGGGGTACTTCTGGGAGTCTCCCCAGGGAGTCAGTCCTCGTCTCGAGTGGGGCATGCACGTACGCTTCCTCCCGAGTTGTAGCAGCTGTGTCACCCTTCCCTTCGCGTGGATCAAGGGATCTGTGGCTTTCGCTTTTGGCTTTCCCACGAGACTTTCCCAGAGGCTTTCCACGAGTCTTTCACACGAGCTTTCCCACAGGGCTGTCCCACGTGCCACCGTGGTGTGAGTCGATCCTTGGCTTTAAATCAAGCAGTGCAGGGAAAACAGCTTTCCCTGGAATGGACTGAGACATCTGGGGGACTCTGGGAATGGTGGCACGACCCTGGAGTTCCTCTCGCCTTTCCTGTGGAGAGCGCCTCCTCTTGAGGTGCGATGGAACGCTTGGAATTCTTGCCGATCACGCAGGGAAAGGATTCCTCCTCTCGAGCTAGCAGGCGGAAACGGGGCTCCTCTCGATGTGGGCGGGACTCTCGTGCTTCCTCTCGAGTGGAGACTGGTATGTCGGAGAACTTCTTGAGTTGCAGAAAGGGGGTGAAGGACCCTTTGGAAGTTCCAGAGGTTAGGTGTGATTAGCCTCGAGACGCCTCAGGGGAAATGGGCCTCATCTCGCATGGAGGGGAGAACCTCCTGGATTTTCACGAGTTGTGGCAGGTGATCTCGACTTATGACGGGGACCTCAGGGA
>NW_017202802.1:0-6248 GCF_001704415.2 Capra hircus
ACGAGAGTCCCGCCTACATCCAGAGGAGCCGCCGTTTCCGCCTTCTAGCTCGAGAGCAGGGATCCTTTCCCTGCGTGGTCGGATAGAATTCCGGTGTTCCCGTCACATCTCAAGAGGAGTCCGCGCTCCCACAGGAAAGGTGAGAGGAACTCCAGGGTCGTGCCACCATTCCCAGAGTCCCCTGGATCTCTCAGTCCATTCCAGGGAAACCTGTTTTTTCCTTCACTGCCTCGACTTTCAAGCCGAGGATCGACTCACACCACGGTGGCACGTGGGACAGCCCTGTGGGAAAGCCCTCATGGGAAAGCCTCGTGGAAAGCTCGTGGGAAAGCCTCGTGGAAAGCCTCGAGGGAAAGGCACAGATCCCTTGATCCAAGCATAGGGAAGCGTGACACTGCTGCTTCAGCTCAGGAGGAAAGCGCACGTGCATGCCCCCCGCTCGAGACGAGGACTGACTCCCCTGGGGAGACTGCAGAAGTACCCCAGGATCCATGTCTGCACTGGAGAGGAATGCTCAGGTTCCGGCACCGACTCCATACAAGATCTTAGGCCCTGGCATCGACGAGAGAGGAATCCCGAGAGGCCCCAAAGCAACTCGCATGTGGACTGGCCTTTCCTGAGGCCACCAGAGCGGGTCCCTGAGGTCCCCGTCGTAAGTCGAGAGCGCCTGCCGCAACTCGAGAAAATCCAGGAGGTTTTCCCCTCCAGGCGAGGTGAGGCCCATTTCCGCTCAGGCATCTCGAGGCAAAATCAACACCTATCATCTGGAAATTCCAAAGGGTCCTTCACACCCTTGCTGCACCTCAAGAATTTCCCACATACCCGTCTCCACTCGAGAGGAAGCACTAGAGTCCCGCCATATCCAGAGGTGCCCCGTTTGCGCCTCATAGCTCAAGAGGAGGGATCCTGTCCCTGCGAGGTCGGAAAAGAATTTCCGTCATTCCGTTCGCATCCCAAGACGAGGCGCTCTCCACAGGAAAGGCGAGAGGAACTCCAGGGTCGTGCCACCATTGCCAGAGTTCCACTGATGACTCAGTCCATTAAAGGGAAATCTGTTTCCCCAGCACTGCCTCGACTTTCAAGCCGAGGATCGACACACACCAAGGTGGCACGTGGGACAGCACTGTGGGAAAGCCTCGTGGAAAAGCTTCGTGGGAAAGCCTAGATGGAAAGACACAGATCCCTTGATCCACGCTAGGGAAGCGTGATACTGCTGCTACAGCTCGGGTGGAAAGCGCACGTGCATGCCCCCACTCGAGACGAGGACTGGCTCCCCTGGGGAGACTCCAGAAGTACCCCAAGATCCATGTCATCACTGCAGAGGAATCCTCAGGTTCTGGCACCGACTGCACACAAGGTCTTAGGCCCCGGCATCGAAGGGAGAGGAATCCGAGAGGCCCCCGAGCAACTCGCATGGGGACTGGCCTTTCCTGAGGCCACCAGAGCGGGTCCCTGAGGTCCCCGTCGAAAGTCGAGAGCACCTGCTGAAACTCGAGAAAATCCAGGAGGTTCTCCCCTCCAGGAGAGATGAGGCCCGTTTCCGCGCTGAGGCCTATCGAGGCTAATCACACCTAACCTCTGGAACTTTTAAAGGGTCCTTCACACCTTTCTGCAACTCAAGAAGTTCCCCGACATACCCGTCTCCACTCGAGAGGAAGCAGGAGAGTCCGCCCCACATCCAGAGGAGCCCGTTTCCGCCTCCTAGCTCGAGAGGAGGGATCCTTTCCCTGCGTGGTCGGGAAAGAATTCCTGGCGTTCCCGTCGCATCTCAAGAGGAGGCGCTCTCCACAGGAAAGGCGAGAGGAACTCCAGGGTCGTGCCACCATTCCCAGAGTCCCCCATATGACTCAGTCCATTACAGGGAAATCTGTTTTCCCTGCACTGCCTCGACTTTCAAGCCGAGGATCGACTCACACCACGGAGGCACGTGGGACAGCCCTGTGGGAAAGCCTCGTGGGAAAGGCTCGTGGGAAAGCCTCGAGGGAAAGCCCCTGATCCCTTGATTCACGTGAAGGCAAGTGTGAAACTGCTGCTAGAGTGGGAGGAAAGCACACGTGCATGCCCCCTCTTGAGACGAGGACTGACTCCCCTGGGGAGACTCCAGAAGTACCCCCAAGATCCATGTCAGCACTGGAGAGGAATCCTCCGTTTCCGACACCGACTCCACAAAAGGTCTTAGGCCCCGGCATCGTCTCTAGAGGAATCCCGAGAGGCCCCTGAGCAACTCGCATGGGGACTGGCCTTTCCTGAGGCCACAAGAGCGGGTCCCTGAGGTCCCCGTCGTAAGTCGAGAGCACTTGCCGCAACTCGAGAAAATCCAGGAGGTTCTCCCTCCAGTCGACATGAGACCCATTTCTGCTGAGGCGTCTCGAGGCTAATCACACCTAACCTCTGGAACTTCCAAAGGGTCCTTCACACCCTTGCTGCAACTCAAGAAGTTCCCCGACATACCCGTCTCCACTCGAGAGGAAGCACGAGAGTTCTGCCCACATCCAAAGGAGCCCCGTTTCCTACTCTTGCTCGAGAGAAAGGATCCTGTCCCTGCGTGATGGGAAAGAATTCCCGGCGTTCCTTTCGCATCTCAAGAGGAGGCGCTCTCCACAGGAAAGGCGAGAGGAACTCCAGGGTCGTGCCACCACTCCCACAGTCCCCCAGATGTCTCAGTCCATTCCAGGGAAACCTACTTTCCCTGCACTGCCTCGACGTTCAAGCCGAGGATCGACTGACACCAAGGTGGCACGTGGGACAGGCCTGTGGGAAAGCCTCGTGGAAAGCCTCGAGGGAAGGCACAGATCCTTGATCCACGCGAAGGGAAGCACGACACTGCAGCTACAGCTCGGGGGGAAAGCGCAGGTGCATGCCCCACACGAGACGAGGCCTGACTCCCCTGGGGAGACTCCAGAAGTACCCCAAGATCAATGTCAGCACTGGAGAGGAATCCTTAGGTTCTGGCACCGTCTTCACACAAGGTCTTAGGCCCTGGCATCGATGGGAGAGGAATCCCGAGAGGCCCCCGAGCAACTCGCATGGGGACTGGCCTTTCCTGAGGCCACCAGAGCGGGTCCCAGGGGTCCCCGTCATAAGTCGAGAGCACCTGCCGCAACTCGAGAAAATCCAGGAGGTTCTCCCTTCCAGTCGAGATGAGGCCCATTTCCGCTTTCGTGTCTCGAGGCTAATCACACCTAACCTCTGGAACTTCCAAAGGGTCCTTCACACCGTTGCTGCAACTCAAACAGTTCCCTGACAAACCCGGCTCCACTTGAGAGGAAGCATGAGAGTCCCGCCCACATGCAGAGGGGCCCCGTTTCCGTCTCCTAGCTCGAGAGGAGGGATTCTTTTCCCTGCGTGGTCGGGAAAGAATTCCCGGCGTTCCCGTCGCATCTCAAGAGGAGGCGCTCTCCACAGGAAAGTCAAGAGGAACTCCAGGGTCGTGCCACCATTCCCAGAGTCCCCCAGATATCTCAGTCCATTCCAGGGAAACCTGTTTCCCCCTGCACTGCCTCGACTTTCAAGCCGAGGATCGACTCACAGCACGGTGGCACGTGGGACAGCCCTGTGGGAAAGCCTCGTGGGAAAGCCTCTTGGGAAAGCCTCGAGGGAAAGCCACAGATCCCTTGATCCACGCGAAGGGAAGCGGACACTGCTGCTACAGCTCGGGAGGAAAGGCACGTGCATGACCCCACTCGAGACGAGGACTGACTCCCCTGGGAAGACTCCGGAAATACCCCAAGATCCATGTCAGCACTGAGAGGAATGCTCAGGTTCCGGCCCGGACTCCACACAAGATCTTAGGCCCGGCATCGACGGGAGTGGAATCCCGAGAGGCCCGGGAGCAACTCGCATGGGGACTGGCCTTTCTGAGGCCACCAGAGCCGACTCTGAGGTCCCCGTCGTAAGTCGAGAGCACCTGCCGCAACTCGAGAAAATCCAGGAGGTTCTCCCCTGCAGGGCGAGATGAGGCGCATTTGTGCTGAGGCGTCTCGAGGCTAATCACATCTAACATCTGGAACTTCCAAAGGGTCCTTCACACCCTTAGGCAACTCAAATAGTTCCCCGACATACCCGGCTCCACTCGAGAGGAAGCACGAGAGTCCCGCCCACATCCAGAGGAGCCCCGTTTCCGCCTCCAAGCTCGAGAGGAGGGATCCTTTCCCTGCGTGTTCGGGGAAAGAATTCCCGGCGTTCCCGTCGCATATCAAGAGGAGCGCTCTCCACAGGAAAGGCGAGAGAACTCCAGGGTCGTGCCACCATTCCCAGAGTCCCCCAGATGTCTCAGTCCATTCCAGGGAAACCTGTTTTCCCTGCACTGCCTCGAATTTCAAGCCGAGGATCGACTCACACCACGGAGGCACGTGGATAGCCTTGGGAAAGCCTCGTGGGAAAGCCTCGAGGGAAGGCACAGATCCCTTGATCCACGCGAAGGGAAGCGCGACACTGCAGCTGCAGCTCGGGGGAAAGCGCAGGTGCATGCCCCCACACGAGATGAGGCCAGACTCCCCTGGGGAGACTCCGGAAGTACCCCAAAGATCCATGTCAGCACTGGAGAGGAATCCTCAGGTTCCGGCACCGACTCCACACAAGTCTTAGGCCCCGGCTTCGATGGAGAGGAATCCCGAGGACCCAGGAGCAACTCGAGGGGACTGGCCTTTCCTGAGGCCACCAGAGAGGTCAGTGAGGTCCCCGTCGTAAATCGAGAGCAACGGCCGCAACCCAAGAAAATCCAGGAGGTTCTCCCCTCCAGGCTAGATGAGGAACATTTCACCTGAGGCGTCTCGAGGCTAATCACATCTAACATCTGGAACTTCCAAAGGTCCTTCACACCCTTGCTGCAACTCAAGAAGTTCCCCGACATACCCGTCTCCACTCGAGAGGAAGCACGAGAGTCCCGCCCACATCCATAGGAGCCCTGTTTCCGCCTCCAAGCTCGAGAGGAGGGATCCTTTATCTGCCTGGTCGGGAAAGAATTCCCGGCGTTCCCGTCGCATCTCAAGAGGAGGCGCTCTCCACAGGAAAGGCGAGAGGAACTCCAGGGTCGTGCAACCATTCCAGAGTCCCCCAGATGTCTCAGTCCATTCCAGGGAAACCTGTTTCCCCTGCACTGCCTCGACGTTCAAGCCGAGGATCGACTCACACCACGGTGGCAAGGACAGCCCTGGGAAAGCCTCGTGGAAAGCCTCGTGGGAAAGCCTCGAGGGAAAGCCACAGATCCCTTGATCCACGCGAAGGGAAGCGCGACACTGCTGCTACAGCTCGGGAGGAAAGCGCACGTGCATGCCCCACTCGAGACGAGGACTGACTCCCCTGGGGAGATTCCAGAAGTACCCCAAGATCCATGTCAGCACTGGAGAGGAATCCTCAGGTTCCGGCACCGACTCAACACAAGATCTTAGGTCCGCCGCATCGACGGGAGAGGAATCCTGAGAGGCCCGCCGAGCAACTCGCATGGGACTGGCCTTTCCTGAGGCCACCAGAGCAGGTCCCTGAGGTCCCCGTCGTAAGTCGAGAGCACCTGTGCCAACTCGAGAAAATACAGGAGGTTCTCCCCGCCAGGCGAGATGAGGCCATTTCCGCTGAGGCGTCTCGAGGCTAATCACACCTAACCTCTGGAACTCCCAAAGGGTCCTTCACACTTTTGCTGCAACTTTAAGAAGTTCCCCGACATACCCGGCTCCACTCGAGAAGAAGCACGAGAGTCCCGCCCACATCCAGAGTAGCCCCGTTTCTATCTCATAGCTCGAGAGGAGGGATACTTTCACTGCGTGTTCGGGAAAGAATTCCCGGCGTTCCCGTCGCATCTCAAGAGGGGCTCTCTCCACTGGAAAAGGCGAAGTAACTCCAGGGTCGTGCCACCATTCCCACAGTCCCCCAGATGTCTCAGTCTATTCCAGGGAATCTGTTTTCCCTGCACTGCCTCGACTTTCAAGCCGAGGATCGATTCACACCACGGTGGCACTTGGAGAGCCCCTGTGGGAAAGCCTCGTGCGAAAGCCTCATGGGAAAAAGCCTCGAGCGAAAGTCACAGATCCCTTGATCCACGCGAAGGGAAGCGTGACACTGTGCTACAGCTCGGGAGGAAAGCGCCCCGTGCAAGCCCTCACTCGAGACGAGGACTGATTTCCCTGGGAGACTCCAGAAGTACCCAAGATCCCATGTCGGCACTGGAGAGGAATCCTCAGCTTCCGGCCCCGACTCCAACAAAGGAGAGCACCTGCTGAAACTCGGAAATATCCAGGAGCCTCTCCGTTCCA
>NW_017202803.1:0-6248 GCF_001704415.2 Capra hircus
GGCTTTCCCCACGGTGGCTTTCCCACAAGGCTGTCCCAGGAGCCACCATGGTGTGAGTCGATCCTCGGCTTGAAAGTCGAGGCAGTGCAGGGAAAACAGGTTTCCCTGGAATGGACTGGACATCTGGGACTCAGGAATGGTGACGACCCTCCTCTTTTCGAGGCCTCTTTGCGAAACGCCTTCTTTCCCGACCACGCAGGGAAAGGCCCTCCTCTCGAGCTAGGAGGCGGACACGGGGCTCCTCTGGATGTGGGCAGGACTCTCGTGCTTCCTCTCGAGTGGAACGGGTATGTCGGGGAACTTTTGAGTTGCAGCTTGTGAAGGACCCTTTTGAAGTTCCAGAGGTTAGGGTGAAACGGGCCTCATCTCGCCTGGAGGGAGAACCTCCTGGATTTCCTCGAGTTGTGGCAGGTGCTCTCGACTTACGAGGACCTCAGGGACCCGCTCTGGTGGCCTCAGGAAAGGCCAGCCCGATGCGAGTTTCGGGGCCTCTCGGGCCTCTCCCGGATGCCGGGGCCTAAGATCTTGTGTGGAGTCGGTGCCGGTCATGAGATTCCTCTCCAGTGCTGACATGGATCCTGGGTTCTTCTGGAGTCTCCCCAGGGAGTCAGTCCTCGTCTCGAGTGGGGGCATGCACGTGCGCTTTCCTCCGAGCTGTAGCAGCAGTGTCACGCCTCCCTTCGCGGATCAAGGGATCTGGGCTTTCCCTCGAGGCTTTTCCCGGCTTTCCCACGAGGCTTTCCCACAGGGCTGTCCCAAGTGCCACCGTGGTGTGAGTCGATCCTCGGCTTGAAAGTCGAGGCAGTGCAGGGAAAACAGGTTTCCCTTGAATGGACTGAACATCTGGGGGACTCTGGGAATGGTGGCACGTCCCTGGAGTTCCTCTCGCCTTTCCTGTGAAGAGCGCCTCCTCTTGAGATGCGACGGGAACGCCGGGAATTCTTTCCCGACCACGCAGGGAAAGGATCCCTCCTCTCGAGCTAGGAGGCCGAAACGGGGCTCCTCTGGATGTGGGCAGGACTCTCGTGCTTCCTCTCGAGTGGAAACGGGTATGTCAGGGTCCTTGTTGAGTTGCAACAATGGTGTGAAGGACCCTTTTGAAGGTTCCAGAGTTTAGGTGTTATAAGCCTGGAGACGCCTCAGCGGAATTGGATCTCATCTCGCCGGATGGGAGAACCTCCTGGATTTTCTCGTGTTTGGGCAGTGTTCTCGACTTACGACGGGGACCTCAGGGACCCGCTCTGGTGGCCTCAGGAAAGGCCAGTCCCCATGCGAGTTGCTCGGGGGCTCTCGGGGGCCTCAGGTTTCCTCTCCCGTCGATGCTGGGGCCTAAAACCTTGTGTGGAGTCAGTGCCGGAACCTGAGGATTCCTCTCCAGTGCTGACATGGATCTTGGGGTACTTCTGGAGTCTCCCCAGGGAGTCAGTCCTCGTCTCGAGTGGGGGCATGCACGTGCGCTTTCCTCCGAGCTGTAGCCGCAGTGTCACCTTCCTTCGCGTGGAACAAGGGATCTGTGGCTTTCCCTCGAGGCTTTCCCAGGCTTTCCCCGAGGCTTTCCCACCAGGCTTTCCCACAGGGCTGTCCCACGTGCCACCGAGGTGTGAGTCGATCCTTGGCTTGAAAGTCGAGGCAGTGCAGGGAAAACAGGTTTCCCAGGAATGGACTGAGACGTCTGGAAGACTCTGGGAATGGTGGCACGACCCTGGAGTTCCTCTCTCCTTTCCTGTGGAGAGCGCCTCCAATTGAGATGCGACGGGAACGCCGGGAATTCTTTCCCGACCACGCAGGGAAAGATCCCTCCTCTCGAGCTATGAGGCGGAAACGGGGCTCCTCTGGATGTGGGCGGGACTCTCGTGCTTCCTCTCGAGTGGAGACGGGTACGTCGGGGAACTTCTTGAGTTGCAGCAATGGTGTGAAGGACCCTTTGAAGTTCCAGAGGTTAGGTGTAATTAGCCTGGGGACGCCTCAGAGGAAATGGGCCTCATCTCCCCTGGAGGGGAGAACCTCCTGCATTTTCTCGAGCTGGTGCAGGTGCTCTCGACTTAAGACGGGGACCTCAGGGACCCGCTCTGGTGGCCTCAGGTAAGGCCAGTCCCATGCGAGTTGCTCGGGGGCCTCTCGGGATTTCTCTCCCGTCGATGCCGGGGTCTAAGACCTTGTGTGGAGTCGGTGCCGGAACCTGAGGATTCCTCTCCAGTGCTGACATAGATCTTGGGGTACTTCTGGAGTCTCCCCAGGGGAGTCAGTCCTCATCTCGAGTGGAGGCATGCACGTGCGCTTTCCTCCCAAGCTGTAGCAGCAGTGTCACGCTTCTCTTTGCATGGATCAAGGGATCTGTGGCTTTCCCTCGAGGATTTCCCTAAGGGCTGTGCCAAGTGCCACCGTGGTGTGAGTGGATCCTCGTCCTGAAAGTCGAGGCAGTGTAGGGAAACAGGTTTCCCTGGAATGGACTGAGACATCTGGGACTCTGGGAATGGGTGCACGAATCTGGAGTTCCTCTCGCCTTTCCTGTGGATAGCGCCTCCTCTTGAGATGAGTCGGGAACTCCGGGAATACTTGACCGTCCACTCAGTGAAAGGATCCCTCCTCTCGAGCTAGGAGGCAGTAACGGGGCTACTCTGGATGTGGGCGGGACTCTCCTGCTTCCTCTCGAGTGGAGAGGTGTATTTCGGGGAACTTCTTGAGTTGCAGCTAGGGTTTGAAGGCCCGTTTGTTAGTTCCAGACGCTTGTTGAATAGCCTCGAGACGCGTCATCGGATATGGGCCACATCTCGCCTGGAGGGGGAGAACCTCCTGGATTTTCTCGAGTTGCAGCAGGAGCTCTCGACTTACGACTTGGACCTCAGAGACCCGCTCTGTTGCCTCATGAAAGGCCAGTCCCCATGCAAGTTGCTCGGGGCACTCTCCACAGGAAACGAGAGAGGAACTCCAGTGTCGTGCCACCATTCCCAGAGTCCCACAGATGTCTCAGTCCATTCAAGGGAAACCTGTTTTCCTTGCACTGCCTTGACTTTCAAGCCTAGGATCGACTCACACCACGGTGGCACGTGGGACAGCCCACTGGGAAAGCCTCGTGGGAAAGCGTCGTGGGAAAGCCTCGAGGGAAAGCCACAGATCCCTTGATCCACGCGAAGGGAAGCATGACACTGCTAGGGACCCACTCCCCTGGGGAGTCACTCTGGTGGCCTCAGGAAAGGCCAGTCCCCATGCGAGTTGCTCGGGGCCTCTCGGGATTCCTCTCTCGTCAATGCCGGGGCCTAAGATCTTGTGTGGAGTCGGTGCCGGAACCTGAGGATTTCTGTCCAGTGCTGACATGGATCCTGGGGTACTTCTGGAGTCTCCCCAGGGGAGTCAGTCCTCGTCCCGAGTGGGGGCATGCACGTGCGCTTTCCTCCAGAGCTGTAGCAGCAGAGTCTCGCTTCCCTTCGCGTGGATCAAGGGATCTGTGGCTTTCCCTCGAGACTTTACCACGAGGCTTTCCCACGGGGCTTTCCCATAGGGCTGTCCCACGTGCCACCGTGGTGTGAGTCGATGCTCGGCTTGAAAGTCGAGGCAGTGCAGGGAAAACACATTTCCCTGGAATGGACTGAGACATCTGTGGGACTCAGGTAATGGTGTCACGACCCTGGAGTTCCCCTCGTCTTTCCTGTCGAAAGCGCCTCCTCTTGAGATGCGACAGGAACGCCGGGAATTCTTTCCCGAACACGCAGGGAAAGGATCCCTCCTCTCGAGCTAGGAGGCGGACACGGGGCTCCTCTGGATGTGGGCGGGACTCTCGAGCTTCCTCTCGAGTGGAGACGGGTATGTCGGGGAACTTTTTTAGTTGCAGTAAGGGTGTGAAGGACCCTTTGTAAGTTCCAGAGGTTAGGTGTGAATGGCCTCGAAACGCCTCAGTGGAAATGGGCCTCATCTCGCCTGGAAAGGAGAACCTCTAGGATTTTCTCGAGTTGCGATAGGTGCTCTCGACTTACGACGGGGACCTCAGGTACCTGCTCTGGTGGCCTTTGGAAAGTCCAATCCCTATGCGAGTTGCTCGGCGCCTCTCGGGATTCCTCTCCCGTCGATGCCGGGGCCTACGATCTCGTGTGGAGTGGGTGCCGGAACCTGAGGATTCTTCTCCAGTGCTGACATGGATCTTGGGGTACTTCTGGACTCTCCCCAGTGGAGTCAGTCCTCGTCTCGAGTGGGTCGATGCACGTGCGCTTTCCTCCCGAGCTGTAGTAGCAGTGTCAAGCTTCCCTTCGCGTGGATCAAGGGATCTGTGGCTTTCCCTCGAGGCTTTCCCACAAGGCTTTCCCACGAGGCTTCCCCATAGGGCTGTCCCACGCGCCACCGTGGTGTGAGTTGATCCTCGGCTTGAAAGTCGAAGCAGTGTAGGGAAAACAGGTTTCCCTGGAATAAACTGAGAAATCTGGGGACTCTGGGAATGGGGCCTGATCCTGGAGTTCCTCTCGCCTTCCTGTGGAGAGCGCCTCCTCTTGAGATGCGACGGGAACGCTAGGAATTCTATCCGAACACGGAGGGAAAGGATCCCTCCTCTCGAGCTAGGAGGCGGAAACGGGGCTCCTCTGGATGTGGGCGGGATTCTCGTGCTTCCTGTCGAGTGGAGACGGGTATGTCCGGGAACTTCTTGAGTTGCAGCAAGGGCGTGAAGGACCCTTTGGAAGTTCCAGAGGTAAGGTGTGATTAGCCTCGAGATACCTCAGCGGAAATGGGACTCAGCTCGACTGGAGGGGAGAACCTCCTGGATTTTCTCGAGTTGCGGCAGGTGCTCTCGACTTACGACGGGGACCTCAGGGACCCGCTCTGTTGGCCTCAGGAAAGGCCAGTCCCCATGCGAGTTGCTCTGCGGCCTCGCGGGATTCCTCTCCCGTCGATACCGGGGCCTAAGACCTTGTGTGGAGTTGGTGCCGGAACCTGAGGATTTCTCTCCAGGGCTGACATGGATCTTGGGGTACTTCTCGAGTCTCCCCAGGGGTGTCAGTCCTCGTCTCGAGTGGGGCATGCACGTGCGCTTTCCTCCCGAGCTGTAGTAGCAGTGTCACGCTTCCTTCGCGTGGATCAAGGGATCTGTGGCTTTCCCTCGAGGCTTTCCCACGAGGCTTTCCCACAGGGCTGCCCCACGTGCCACTGTGGTGTGAGTCGATCCTCGGCTTGAAAGTCAAGGCAGTCCAGGGAATACAGGTTTCCCTGGAATGGACTGAGACATCTGGGGTACTCAGGGAATGGTGGCACGACCCTGGAGTTCCTGTCGCCTTTCCTGTGGAGAGCGCCTCCCCTTGAGATGCGACCTGAACGTCGGGAATTCTTTCCCGAGCACCCAGGGAAAGGATCCCTCCTCTGGAGCTAGGAGGCCGAAACGGGGCCTCTGGATGTGGGCGGGACTCTCGTATTTCCTCTCGAGTTGAGACGGGTATGTCGGGGAACTTCTTGAGTTGCAGCAAGGGTGTGAAGGACCCTTTGGAAGTTCCAGAGGTTAGGTGTGATTAGCCTCGAGACGCCTCAGCGGAAATGGGCCTCATCTCGCCTGGAGGGGAGAACCTCCTGGATTTTCTCGAGTTGCGGCAGGTGCTCCCGACTTATGACTGGGACCACAGGGATCCGCTCTGGTGGCCTCAGGAAAGGCCAGTCCCCAGGCGAGTTGTTCGGGGGCCTCTTGGGAGTCCTCTCCCGTCGATGCTGGGGCCTAAGATCTTGTGTGGAGTCAGTGAAGGAACCTGAGGATTCCTCTCCAGTGCCGACATGGATCTTGGGGTACTTTTGGAGTCTCACCAGGGCAGTCAGTTCTCGTCTCGAGTGGGGTCCTGCACGTGCGCTTTCCTCCCGAGCTGTAGCAGCAGTGTCGCGCTTCCCTTAGCGTGGATCAAGGGATCTGTGTCTTTCCCTCGAGGCTTTCCCACGAGGCTTTCCCACAGGGCTGTCCCACGTGCCACCGTGGTGTGAGTCGATCCTCGGCTTGAAAGTCGAGGCAGTTCAGGCGAAACAGTTTTCCCTGGAATGGACTGAGACATTCAGGGGACTCTGGGAATGGTGGCACGACCCTGGAGTTCCTCTCGCCTTTCCTGTGGAGAGCGCCTCCTCTTGAGATGCAACGGGAACGCCGGAAATTCTTTCCCGACCACGCAGGGAAAGGATCCCTCCTCTGGAGCTAGGAGGCGGAAACGGGGCTCCTCTGGTTGTGGGCGGGACTCTCGTGCTTCCTCTCGAGTGGAGACGGGTATTTCGGAGAACTTCTAGAGTTGCAGCAA
>NW_017202804.1:0-6247 GCF_001704415.2 Capra hircus
AAACGGGCTCCTCTGGATGTGGCGGGACGGTCGTGCTTCCTCTCGAGTGGAGGACGGGTATGTCGGGCAACTTCTTGAGTTGCAGCAAGGGTGTGAAGGACCGTATGTAAGTTCCAGAGGTTAGGTGTGATTAGCCTCGAGAAGCCTCAGCGGAAATGGGCCTTATCTCTCCTGGAGGGGAGAACCTCCTGGATTTTCTCGAGTTGAGGCAGGTGCTCTCGACTTACGACGGGGACCTTAGGGACCCGCTCTGGTGACCTCAGGAAAGGCCAGTCCGCATGCGAATTGCTCGGGGGCCTCACGGGGGCCTCTCAGGTTTCCTCTCCCATCGATGCTGGGGACTAAGTCCTTGTGTGGAGTCAGTGCCGGAACCTGAGGATTCCTCTCCAGTGCTGACATGGATATCGGGGTTCTTCTGGAGTCTCCCCAGGGGAGTCAGTCCTCGTCTCGAGTGGGGTCATGCACGTGTGCTTTCCTTCCTAGCTGTAGCAGCAGTGTCGCGCTTCCCTTTGCGTGGATCAAGGGATCTGTGGCTTTCCCTCGAGGCTTTCCCACGAGGCTTACCCACGAGTCTTTCCCACAGGGCTGTCCCACGTGCCACCGTGGTGTGAGTCGATCCTCGGCTTGAAAGTCGAGGCAGTGCAGGGAAAACAGGTTTCCCCGGAATGGACTGAGACATCTGGGGGACTCTGGGAATGGTGGCACGACCTGGAGTTCCTCTCACCTTTCCTGTGAAGAGCGCCTCCTCTTGAGATGCTACGGGAACGCCGGCAATTCTTTCTAGAGCACGCAGGGAAAGGATCCCTCCTCTCGAGCGAGGAGACGGAAACGGGGCTCCTCTGGATGTGGGGGAGCTCTCTTGCTTCCTCTCGAGTGGAGACGGGAATGTCGTGGAAATTCTTGAGTTGCAGCAAGGGTGTGAAGGACCCTCTGGAAGTTCCAGAGTTTAGGTGTGAGTAGCCTCGAGACGCCTCAGCGGAAATGGGCCTCATCTCGCCTGGAGGGGAGAACCTCCTGGATTTTCTCGAGTTGCAGCAGGTGCTCTCGACTTAAGACGGGGACCTCAGGGACCCGCTCTGGTGGCCTCAGGAAAGGCCAGTCCCCATGCGAGTTGCTCGGGCCTCTCGGGATTCCTCTCCCGTCTATGCTGGGGCCTAAGACCTTGTGTGGAAACAGTGCTGGAACCTGAGGATTCCTCTCCAGTGCTGACATGGATCTTGGGGTACATCTGTAGTCTCACCAGGGGAGTCAGTCCTCGTCTTGAGTGAGGGCATGCACGTGCAGTTGCCTTTCGAGCTGTAGCAGCAGTGTCGAGCTTCCCTTCGTGTGGATCAAGGGATCTGTGGCTTTCCCGCGAGGCTTTCCCACGAGGCTTTCCCACGAGGCTTTCCCACAGGGCTGTCCCTCGTGCCACCGTGGTGTGAGTCGATCCTCGGCTTGAAAGTCGAGGCAGTGCAGGGAAAACAGTTTGCCCTGGAATGGACTGAGACATCTGGGGGACTCTGGGAATGGTGGCATGACCCTGGAATTCCTCTCGCATTTCCTGTGGAGAGCGCCTCCTCTTGAGATGCGACGGGAACGCCCGGAATGCTTTCCCGAACACGCAGGAAAGGATCCTCCTCTCGAGGTAGGAGGCGGAAACGGGCTCATCTGGATGTGGGAGGAACTCTCGTGCTTCCTCTCCAGTGGAGACGGATATGTCGGGGAACCTCTTGAGTTGCAGCAAGGGTGTGAAGGATCCTTTGGAAGTTCCAGATGTTAGATGTGATTAGCCTCGAGACGCCTCAGCGGAAATGGGCCTCAACTCGCCTGGAGGGGAGAACCTCCTGTATTATCTCGAGTTTCCGCAGGTGCTCTCAACTTACGACGGGGACCTCAGGGACCCGCTCTGGTGGCATCAGGAAAGGCCAGTGCCCATGCGAGTTGCTCGGGGCTTTTCGGGATTCCTCTCCCGTCGATGCTGGGTCCTAAGACCTTGTGTGGAGTCGGTGCTGGAAACTGAGTATTCCTCTTGAGTGCTGACATGCATCTTGGGGTACTTCTGGAGTCTCCCCAGGGGAGTCAGTCCTCGTCTCGAGTGGGGGCATTCACGTGGGCATTCCTCCCGATCTGAAGCAGCAGTGTCGCGCTTCCCTTCGCGTGGATCAAGGGATCTGTGGCTTTCCCTCGAGGCTTTCCCACGAGGCTTTCCCAAAGGGCTGTTCCACGTGCCACCGTGGTGTGAGTCGATCCTCGGCTTGAAAGTCGAGGCAGTGCAGGGAAAACAGGTTTCCCTGGAATGGACTGAGACATCTGGGGGACTCTGGGAATGTGGCACGACCCTGGAGTTCCTCTCGCCTTTCCTGTGGAGAGCGCCTCCTCTTGAGATGCGACGGAACGCCGGGAATTCTTTCCCGAACACGCAGGGAAAGGATCCCTCCTCTCAGGCTAGGAGGCGGAAATGGGGCTCCTCTGGATGTGGGCGGGACTCTCGTGCTTCCTCTCAGAGTGGTAAGTCGGGAACTTCTTGAGTTGCAGCAAGGGTGTGAAGGACCCTTTGGAAGTTCCAGATGTTAGAATTGATTAGCCTCGAGACGCCTCAGCGGAAATGGGCCTCGTCTCGCCTGGAGCGAGAATCTCCTGTATTTTCTAGAGTTGCGGCAGGTGCTCTCAACTTACGACGGGGACCTCAGGGACACGCTCTAGTGGCCTCAGAAAAGGCCAGTCCCCATGCGAGTTGCTCGGGGCCTCTCGGGATTCCTCTCCCGTCGATGCCCGGGCCTAAGATCTTGTGTGGAGTCGGTGCCGGAACCTGAGGATTCCTCTCCAGTGCTGACATGGATCTTGGGTACTTCTGGAGTCTCCCAGGGGAGTCAGTCCTCGTCTCGAGTGGGGGCATGCACGTGCGCTTTCCTCCCGAGCTGTAGCAGCAGTGTCACGCTTCCCTTCGCGTGGATCAAGGGATCTATGGCTTTCAAAGGAGGCTTTCCCACGAGGTTTTCCCACGAGGCTTTCCCACAGGGTTGTCCTTCGTGCCACCGTGGTGTGAGTCGATCCTCGGCTTGAAAGTCGAGGCAGTGCAGGGAAAACAGGTTTCCCTGGAATGGACTGAGACATCTGGGGGAATCTGGAATGGTGGCACGACCCTGGTGTTCCTCTCGCCTTTCCTGTGGAGAGCGCCTCCTGTTGAGATGCGACGGGAACTCCGGGAATTCCTTCCTGACACGCAGGGAAACGATACCTCCTCCCGAGCTAGGAAACGGAAACGGGCTCCTCTGGATGTGGGCGGGATTATCGTGCTTCCTCTCGAGTGGAGACGGGTATGTTGGGGGATCTTCTTGAGTTGCAGCAAGTGTGTGAAGGACCTTTGGAATTTCCAGATGTTAGGTGTGATTAGCCTCGAGACGCCTCAGCAGAAATGGGCCTCATCTCGCTTGGAGGGGAGAACCTCCTGGATTTTCTCGACTTGGGGCAGTTGCTCTCGACTTACGATGGGGACATCAGGGACCCGCTCTGGTGGACTCAGGAAAGGCCAGCCTCATGCGAGTTGCTCGGGGGCCTCTCGGGATTCCTCTCCCGTCGATGCTGGGGCCTAAGACCTTGTGTGGAGTCAGTGCTGTAACCTGAGCATTCCTCTCCAGTGCTAACATGGATCTTGGGGTACTTCTGGAGTCTCCCCAGGGTAGTCAGTCCTCGTCTCGTGTGGGGGCATGCACGTGTGCTTTCCTCTCGAGCTGTAGCAGCAGTGTCGTGCTTCCCATCGCGTGGATCAAGGGATCAGGGACTTTCCAAGGAGGCTTTCCCACGAGGCTTTCCACGAGGCTTTACCACAGGGCTGTTCCACGTGCCACCGTGGTGTGAGTCGATCCTCGGCTTGAAAGTCGAGGCAGTGCAGGGAAAACAGGTTTCCCTGGAATGGACTGAGACATCTGGGGGACTCTGGGAATGGTGGCACGACCCTGGAGTTCCTCTCGCCTTTCCTGTGGAGAGCGCCTCCTCTTGAGATGCGTCGGAAATGCCGGGAATTCTTTCCCGACCACGCAGGGAAAGGATCCCTCCTCTCGAGCTGGGAGGCGGAAACGGGGCTCCTCTGGATGTGGGCGGGACTCTCGTGCTTCCTCTCGAGTGGAGACGGGTATGTGGGGAACTTCTTGAATTGCAGCAAGGGTTTGAAGGACCCTTTGGAAGTTCCAGAGGTTAGGTGTTATTAGCCTCGAGACGCCTCAGTGGAAATGCGCCTCATCTCGCCTGGAGGGGACAACCTCCTGGATTTTCTTGACTTGCAGCAGGTGCTCTCGACTTACGACGGGGACCACGGGGACCCTTCTGGAGGCCTCAGGAAAGGCCAGTCCCCATGCGAGTTGCTCGGAGCCTTTCGGGATTTCTCTCCCGTCGATGCAGGCGCCTAAGACCTTGTGCGGAGTCGGTGCCGGAACCTGAGGATTCCTCTTCAGTGCTGAATGGATCTTGGGGTATTTCTGGAGTCTGCCCAGGGGAGTCAGTCCTCGTCTCGAGAAGGGGCATTCACGTGCGCTTTCCTGCCGAGCTGTAGCAACAGTGTCACGCTTCTCTTCGCATGGGTCAAGGGATCTGTGCCTTTCCCTCGAGGCTTTCCCAAAGGGCTGTCCCACGTGCCACCGTGGTGTGTGTCGATGTCGATCCTCGGCTTGAAAGTCGAGGCAGTGCAGGGAAAACAGGTTTCCCTGGAATGGACTGAGACATCTTAGGGACTCTGGGAATGGTGGCACGACCCTGGAGTTCCTCTCGCCTTTCCTGTGGAGAGCGCCTCCTCTTGAGATGCGACGGGAACTCCGGGAATTCCTTCTGACCACGCAGGGAAACGATACCTCCTCCCGAGCTAGGAAACGGAAACGGGGCTCCTCTGGATGTGGGCGGGATTATCGTGCTTCCTCTCGAGTGGAGACGGGTATGTTGGGGATCTTCTTGAGTTGCAGCAAGTGTGTGAAGGACCTTTGGAATTTCCAGATGTTAGGTGTGATTAGCCTCGAGACGACTCAGCAGAAATGGGCCTCATCTCGCTTGGAGGGGAGAACCTCCTGGATTTTCTCGACTTGGGGCAGTTGCTCTCGACTTACGATGGGGACATCAGGGACCCGCTCTGGTGGACTCAGGAAAGGCCAGCCTCATGCGAGTTGCTCGGGGGCCTCTCGGGATTCCTCTCCCGTCGATGCTGGGGCCTAAGACCTTCTGTGGAGTCGGTGCCGGAACCTGAGGATTCCTCTCCAGTGCTGACATGGATCTTTGGATACTTCTGGAGTCTCCCCAGGACAGTCAGTCCTCTACTCGAGTTGGGGCATGCACATGCGCTTTCCTCCCGAGCTTTAGCAGCAGTGTCACGCTTACCTTCGCGTGGATCAAGGGATCTGTGGCTTTCCCTAGAGGCTTTCCACGGGGCTTTCCCACAGGCTGCCCCACGTGCCACTCTGGTGTGTGAGTCGATCCTCGGCTTGAAAGTCGAGGCAGTGCAGGGAATACAGGTTCCTGGAATGGACTGAGACAACTGGGGGACTCTGGAATGGTGGCAGGTACCTGGAGTTCCTCTCGCTTTTCCTCTGGAGAGCGCCTCCTCTTGAGATGGGACGGGAACGCCGCGAATTCTTTCCCGACCACGCAGGGAAAGGATCAAACCTCTCGACCTAGGAGGCGGAAACGTGGCTCCTCTTGATGTGGCGGGACTCTCCTGCTTCCTCTCGAGTGGAGACGGGTATGTCGGGGAACTTCTTGAGTTTGCAGCAAGGGTTTGAAGGACCTTTTGGAAGTTCCAGAAGTTAGGTGTGATTTTCCTCGAGACGCCTCAGCGGGAAATGGGCCTCATCTCGCCTGGGGGAGAACCTCCTGTATTTCTCGAGTTGCGGCAGGTGCTCTCGACTAACGACGGGACCTCAGGGACCCGCTCTGGTGGCCTCAGGAATGGCCAGTCCCCATGCGAGTTGCTCGGGGCCTCTCCGGATTTTCTCCCCGTCGATGCCGGGTCTAAAACCTTGTGTGGAATCGTGCCGAACCTGAGGATTCCTTCTCCAGTGCTGACATGGACCTTGGGGTACTTCTGGAGTCTCCAGTGGAGTCAGTCCTCTCGTCTCGAGTGGGGGCATGCATGTGCTTTTCCTCCCGAGCTGTAGCAGCAGTGTCATGCTTCCTTCGTGTGGATCAAGGGATCTGTCGCTTTCCCTCGAGCTTTCCCACGAGGCTTTCCCGCGAGGCTTTCCCACAGGGTTGCCCCACGTGCCACTGGTGGTATGATTCGAAC
>NW_017202805.1:0-6247 GCF_001704415.2 Capra hircus
CCTGTGGGAAAGCCTCGTGGGAAAGCCTGGAGTGAAAGCAACAGATCCCTTGATCCCGTCAAGGAAGCGACACTGCTGCTACAGCTTGGGAGGAAGCGCGCACGTGCATGCCCAATCGAGAGAGGACTGACTCCCCTGTGGAGACTACAGAAGTACCCCAAGATGCATGTCAGCACTGGAGAGGAATCCTCAGGTTCCGGCACCGACTCCACACAAGGTCTCAGGCCGGCATCGACGGGAGAGGAATCCCGAGAGGCCCCCGAGCAACTGGCATGGGGACTGGCCTTTCCTGAGGCCACCAGAGCGGGTCCCTGAGGTCCCCGTCGTAAGTCGAGAGCACCTGCCGCAACTCGAGAAAATCCAGGAGGTTCTCCCCTCCAGGCGAGATGAGGGCCATTCTGCTGAGGTGTCTCAAGGCTAATCACAGCTAACTTCTGGAACTTCCAAAGGATGCTTCACCCTTGCTGCAACTCAACACGTTCCTCGACATACCAGTCTCCACTCGAGAGGAAGCACGAGAGTCCCGCCCATCCCAAGGAGTCCGTTTCTGCCTCCTGGGTCGAGAGGAGGGATCCTTTCCCTGTGTGGTCGGGAAAGAATTCCCGGCGTTCCCGTCGCATCTCAAGAGTCTGCGCTCTCCACAGGAAAGGAGAGAGGAACTCCGGGTCGTGCCACCATTCCCAGAGTCCCCCAGATGTCTCAGTCCATTCCAGGGAAACCTGCTTTCCCTTCACTGCCTCGACTTTCAAGCGAGGATCGACCACACCACGGTGGCACGTGGGACAGCCCTGTGGGAAAGCCTCGTGGGAAAGCCACAGATCCCTTGATATACGCGATGGGAAGCGTGACACTGCTGCTACAGCTCGGGAGGAAAGCGAACGTGCATGCCCCACTCGAGACGAGGGACTGACTCCCCTGGGGAGAATCCAGAAGTACCCCAAGATCCATGTCAGCACTGGGGAGGAATCCTCAGGTTCCGGCACCGACTCCACACAAGATCTTAGGCCCTGGCATCGAGGGAGAGGAATCCCGAGAGGCCCCGAGCAACTCGCATGGGGGACTGGCCTTTCCTGAGGCCACCAGAGCGGGTCCCTGAGGTCCCCGTCGTAAGTCGAGAGCACCTGCCGCAACTCGAGAAAATCCAGGAGGTTCTCCCTCCAGCGAGATGAGGCCATTTCCGCTGAGGCGTCTCGAGGCTAATCACACCTAACCTCTGGAACTTCAAAGGGTCCTTCACACCTTGCTGCAACTCAAGAAGTTCCCCGACATACCCGTCTGCACTCGAGAGGAAGCACGAGAGTCCCGCCCACATCCAGAGGAGCCTGGTTTCGCCTCCTAGCTCGAGAGGAGGGATCCTTTCCCTGCGTGGTCGGAAAGAATTCCCGGCGTTCCCGTCGCATCTCAAGATGAGGCGCTCTCCACAGGAAAGGCGAGAGGAACTCCAATGTCGAGCCACATTCCCAGAGTCCCCCAGATGTCTCAGTCCATTCCAGGGAAAACCTGTTTTCCCTGCACTGTTTCGACTTTCAAGCCGAGGAACGACTCACAACACGGTGGCACGTGGGACAGCCTGTGGGAAAGCCTCGTGGGAAAGCCTCGTGGGAAAGCCTCGAGGGAAAGCCACAGATCCCTTGATCCACGCGAAGGAAAGCGTGACACTGCTGCTACAGCTCGGAGGAAAGCGCACGTGCACGCCCCCACTCGAGACGAGGACTGAGTCCCCTGGGGAGACTCCAGAAGTACCCCAAGATGCATGTCAGCACTGGAGAGGAATCCTCAGCTTCCGACACCGACTCCACACATGGTCTTACACCCCGGCACGACCGGGAGAGGAATCCGGAGAGGCCCCTGAGCAACTCGCATGGGGATTGGCCTTTCCTGAGGCCACCAGAGCAGGTCCCTGAGGTCCCCGTCCTAAGTCGAGAGCACCTGCCGCAACTCGAGAAAATCCAGGAGGTTCTCCCCTCCAGGCGAGATGAGGCCCATTTCCGCTGTAGGCGTCTCGAGGCTAATCACACCTAACTTCTGGAACTTCCAAAGGGTCCTTCACACCCTTGCTGCAACCTCAAGAAGTTCCCCGAACATACCCGTCTCCACTCGAGAGGAAGCACGAGAGTCCCGCCACATCCAGAGGAGCCCCGTTTCCGCCTCCTTGCTCGAGAGACGGGTTCCTTTCGCTGCGTGGTCGGGAAAGAATTCCCGGGCGTTCCTGTCGCATCTTCAAGAGGAGGCACTCTCCACAGGAAAGGCGAGAGGAACTCCAGGGTCGTGCCACCATTCCCAGAGTCCTCCAGATGTCTCAGTCCATTCCCAGGGAAACCTGTTTTCCCTGCACTGTTTCGACTTTCAAGCCGAGGATCGACTCACACCACGGTGGCACGAGGGACTGCCCTGTGGGAAAGCCTCGTGGGAAAGCCTCGCGGAAAAGGCTCGAGGGAAAGCCACAGATCCCTTGATGCACGCGAAGGGAAGCGTGACACTGCTGCTACAGCTCGGGAGGAAATCACACGTGCATGCCCTCCAGTCGAGATGAGGACTGACTCCCCTGGGGAGACTCCAGAAGTACCCCAAGTTCCATGTCAGCACTGGAGAGGAATCCTCAGGTTCCGGCACCCACTCACACACAAGATCTCAGGCCCGGCATCACCGGGAGAGGAATCCCGAGAGGCCCCCGAGCAACTCGCATGGGGACTGGCCTTTCCTGAGGCCTCCAGAGCGGGTCCCTGAGGTCCCTGTCGTAAGTCGAGAGCACCTGCCGCAACTTGAGAAAATGCAGGAGGTTCTCCCTCCAGGCGAGATGAGGCCATTTCCGCTGAGGCGTCTGGAGGCTAATCACATCTAACATCTGGAACTTCCAAAGGGTCCTTCACACCTTGCTGCAACTCAAGAAGTTCCCCGACATACCCGTCTCCTCTCGTGAGGAAGCACGAGAGTCCCGCCCACATCCAGAGGAGACCTGTTTCCGCCTCCTAGCTCGAGAGAGGGATCCTTTCCCTGCGTGGTGGGGGAAAGAATTCCCGCGTTCCCATCGCATCTCAAGAGGAGGCGCTCTCCACAGGAAAGGCGAGAGGAACTCCAGGGTCGTGCCCCATTCCAGAGTCCCCCAGATGTCTCAGTCCATTCCAGGGAAACCTATTTTCCCTGCACTGCCTCTACTTTGAAGCCGAGGATCGACTCACACCACGGTGGCACGTGGGACAGCCCTGTGGGAAAGTGGGAAAGCCTCGTGGGAAAGCCTCGAGGGAAAGCCACAGATCCCTTGATGCACGCGAAGGGAAGCGTGACACTGCTGCTACAGCTCGGGAGGAAAGCGCACATGCATGCCCCACTCGAGGCTAGGACTGACTCCCCTGGGTAGACTCCAGAAGTACCCCAAGATCCATGTCAACACTGGAGAGGAATCCTCAGGTTCCGGCACCGATTCCTCACAAGGTCTTAGGCCCCAGCATCGACGGGAGAGGAATCCGAGAGGCTCCGAGCAACTCGCATGGGACTGGCCTTTCCTGAGGCCACCATAGCGGATCCCTATGGTCCCGTCGTAAGTCGAGAGCACCTGCCGCAACTCGAGAAAATCCAGGAGGTTCTCCCCTCCAGGCGAGATGAGGCCCATTTCCGCTGAGGCGTCTAGAGGCTAATCACATCTAACATCTGGAACTTCCAAAGGGTCCTTCACACCTTGCTGCAACTCAAGAAGTTCCCCGACATACCCGTCTCCACTCGAGAGGAAGCACGAGAGTCCGCCCACATCCAGAGCCCCGTTTCCGCCTGATAGATCCAGAGGAGGGATCGTTTCCCTGTGTGTCGTGAAAGAATTCCCGGCGTTCCCGGCGCATCTCAAGAGGAGGCGCTCTCCAGGAAAGGCAAGAGGAACTCGAGGGTCGTGCCACCATTCCAGAATCCGCCAGAAAATTCCTTGTCGGGGAATTTTATTGGCCTTCCGCGTAAACCTAGCTATTCAGCCTTTTTCCTCCAGTTAATCTCTTACTACCCTATAATTTCTTAATCTCATCTTACATTAATAAATACACAAGACTTTCCACGTCAACGCGCCGTCCATCCGTCGAATTCCCTGGATCCAGCGGGGCAGGACCCCGGCACACTGAGATATCTGGGGGACTCTTGGAATGATGGCACAACACTGGAGTTTCTCTCGCCTTTCCTTTGGGAGCGCCTCCTCATGAGATGCGACGGGAACACCTGGAATTCTTTCCGGAACATACAGGAAAAAGATACCTCGCGAGGTACGAGGCGGAAACGGGGCTCCTCTGGATGTGGGCGGGACTCTCGTGCTTCTTCTCGAGTGGAGTCAGATATGTTGGGGAACTTCTTGAGTTGCAGCAAGGGTGTGAAGGACCCTTTGGAAGTTCCAGGGGTTAGGTGTGATTAGCCTCGAGACGCCTGAGTGGAAATGGGCCTCATCTCGCCTGGAGGGGAGAACCTCCTGGATTTTCTCGAGTTGCGGCAGGTGCTCTTGACTTACGACGGGGACCTCAGGGACCCGCTCTGGTGGCCTCAGGAAAGGCCAGTCCCCATGCGAGTTGCTCGGGGCCTCTCGGGATTCCTCTCCCTTCGACGCCGGGGCCTAAGACCTTGGGTGGAGTTGGTGCCGGAACCTGAGGATTCCTCTCCAGTGCTGACATGCATCTTGCGGTACTTCTGGAGTCTCCCAGGGGAGTCAGTCCTCGTCTCGAGTGGGGCATGCACGTTCGCTTTCCTCACGAGCTGTAGCAGAACTGTCACGCTTCCCTTCGCTTGGATCAAGGGATCTGTGGCTTTCCCTCGAGGCTTTCCCAGGAGGCTTTCCCACGAGGCTTTCCCACAGGGCTGTCCACGTGCCACCGTGGTGTGAGTTCGATCCTTGGCTTGAAAGTCGAGGCAGTGCAGGGAAAACAGGTTTCCCTGGAATGGACTGACATCTCGGGGACTCTGGGAATGGTGGCACGACCCTGGAGTTCCTCTCGCCTTTCCTGTGGGGAGCGCCTCCTCTTGAGATGAGACAGGAACGCCGGGAGTTCTTTCCCGACCATGCAGGGAAAGGATCCCTCCTCTCGAGCTAGGAGCGGAAACGGGGCTCCTCTGTATGTGGGCGGGACTCTCGTTCTTCCTCTCGTGTGGAGAGAGGTATGTCGGGGATCTTCTTGAGTTGCAGCAAGGGTGTGAAGGACCCTTTGGAAGTTCCAGGTTAGGTGTGATTAGACTCGAGACGCCTCAGCGGAAATGGGCCTCATCTCGACTGCAGGGGAGAACCTCCTGGGTTTTCTCGAGTTTCAGCAGGTGCTCTCCAGTTACGACCGGGACTTATGTAACCCGCTCTGGTCCGCTCAGGTAATGCCAGTCGACTTGCGAGTTGCTAAGGGGCCTCTCGGGATTCCTCTCCGGTCGATGATGGGGCCTAAGACCTTTTTTGGAATCGGTGCCCGAACCTGAGGTTTCCTCTCCAGTGCTGAAATGGATCTTGGGGTACTACTGGAGTCTCCACAGGGGAGTCATCTTCGTCTCCAATGGGGGCATGCACGTGCGCTTTTCTCCGGAGCATTAGGAGCAGAGTCAATTTTCCCGTTGGGTTGATCAGGGGGTTTCTTGTTTTCCCTCGAGGCTTTCCCTCGAAGCTTTCCCACGAGGCTTTCCCACAGGGCTGTCCCACGTGACACCGTGGTGTGAGTCGATCCTCGGCTTGAAAGTCGAGCAGTGCAGGGAAAACAGGTTTCCCTGGAATGGACTGAGGCATCTGGGACTCTGGGAATGTGGCACGACCCTGGTTTTCCTCTCGCCTTTCCTGTGGGAGCGCCTCCTCTTGAGATGCGACTGGAACCCCTGGAATTCTTTGCCGAACACGCAGGGAAAGGATCCCTCCTCTCGAGCTAGGAGGCGGAAACGGGGCTCCTCTGGATGTCGGCGGGACTCTCGTGCTTCCTCTCGAGTGGAGACGGGTATGTTGGGGCAACTTCTTGAGTTGCAAAGGTTGTGAAGGACCCTTTGGAAGTTCCAGAGGTTTGGTCTGATTAGCCTCGAGACGCCTCAGCACAAATGGGACTCATCTCGCCTGGAGGGGAGAACCTCCTGGATTTTATCGAGATGCGGTAGGTGCTGTCGACTTACGCGGCGACCTCAGGGACCCGCTCTGGTGGCCTCAGGAAAGGCCAGTCCCCATGCGAGTTGTTCGGGACACTCAGAATTCCTCTCCATCGATGCCCGGGCCTAAGATCTTGTGTAGAGTCGGTGCTGGAACCTGAGGGAGTGTCCCTCT
>NW_017202806.1:0-6247 GCF_001704415.2 Capra hircus
ATTGTCACGCTTCCCTTCGCGTTGATCAAGGGATCTGTGGCTTTCCTCTAGGCTTTCCCACGGCTTTCCCACGAGGCTTTCTCACAGGGCTGTCCCACGTGCCACCGTGGGTGTGAGTCGATCTCGGCCTGAAAGTCGAGGCAGTGCAGGGAAAACAGGTTTCCGTGGAATGGACTGAGACATCTGGGGGAATCTGGGAATGGTGGCACGACCCTGGAGTTCCTCTCGCCTTTCCTGTGGAGAATGCCTCCTCTTTAGATGCGACGGGATCGCCGGGGAATTCTTTCCCGACAACGCAGGTAAAGGATCCCTCCTCTCGAGCTAGGAGGCAGAAACGGGGCTCCTCTGGATGTGGGCGGGAGTCTCGTGCTTCCTCTCGAGTGGAGACGGGTATGTCGGGGAACTTTTGGAGTTGCAGCAAGGGTGTGATAAACCTTTTGAAAGTTCCTGAGGTTAGGTGTGATTAGCCTCGAGAACTCAGCGGAAATGAGCCTCATGTCGCCTGGAGGCGAGAACCTCCCAGATTTTCTCGAGTTGCGGCAGGTGCTCTCGACTTAAGACGGGGACCTCAGGGAACCGCTCTGGTGGCTCAGGAAAGGCCAGTCCCCATGCGAGTTGCTCGGGGGCCTCTCGGGATTCCTCTCCCGTTGATGCCAGTTCCTAAGACCTTGTGTGAAGTCGGTGCCGGAACCTGCGATTCCTCTCCAGTGCTGACATGGATCTTGGGGTACTTCTGGAGTCTCCCCAGGGGAGTCAGTCCTCATCTCGAGTGGGGGCATGCACTTGCGCTTTCCTTCCCGAGCTGTAGCAACAGTGTCACGCTTCCCTTTGCGTGGATCAAGGGATCTGTGGCTTTCCCTCGAGGCTTTCCACCAGGCATTCCCACGAGGCTTTCCCACAGGGCTGTCCCACGTGCCACCGTGGTGTGAGTCGATCCTCGTTTTGAAAGTCGAGGCAGTGCAGGGAAAACAGGTTTCCCTGGAATGGACTGAGACATCTGGGGGACTCTGGGAATGGTGGCACGACCCTGAAGTTCCTCTCGCCTTTCCTGTGGAGAGCGCCTGCTCTTGAGATGCGATGGGTACGCCAGGAATTCTTTCCCGACTACGCAGGAAAGGATCCCTCCTCTCGAGCTAGGAGGTGGAAACGGGGCTCCTCTGGATGTGGGCGGGACTCTCGTGCTTCCTCTCGAGTGGAGACGGTATGTCGGAGAACTTCTTGAGTTGCAGCAAGGATGTGAAGGACCCTTTGGAAGTTCCAGAGTTTAGGTGTGATTACTCTGGTGACGCCTCAGCAGAAATGGGCCTCATCTCGCCTGGAGAGGAGAACCCTCTGGATTTTCTCGAGTTGCGGCAGCTTCTCTCGACTTAAGACGGGGACCTCAGGGACCCGCTCTGGTGGCCTCAGGAATGGCCAGTCCCCATGCGAGTTGCTCGGGGCCTCTGGGAATTTCTCTCCCTTCGATTAAGAACCCGGATTGTGCCATGAAGTTACTTCTGGAGTCTGGCGACTTCTTCTCTGGTTCGATCTTTTCTCCCTTTTCCTACCATGCACGTGCGCTTTCCTACCGAGCTCTAGCAGCAGTTTCACGCTTCCCTTCGCGTGGATCAAGGGATCTGTGGCTTTCCCTCGAGGCTTTCCCACGAGGCTTTCCCAGGAGGCTTTCCCACTGGGCTGTCCACATGCCACCGTGGTGTGAGTGGATCCTCGGCTTGAAAGTCGAGGCAGTGCAGGGAAAACAGGTTTCCCTGGAATGGACTGAGACATCTGGGGACTCTGGGAATGGTGGCACGACCCTGGAGTTCCTCTCGCCTTTCCTGTGGAAAGCGCCTCCTCTTGAGATGCAACGGGAATGCCGGGAACTCTTTCCCGACCACGCAGGAAAGGATCCCTCCTCTCGAGCTATGAGGTGGAAATGGGGTTTCTCTGGATGTGGGCGGGACTCTCGTGCTTCCTCTCGAATGGAGACGGGTATGTCGGGGAACTTCTTGAGTTGCAGCAAGGGTGTGAAGGACCCTTTGGAAGTTCCAGAGGTTAGGTGTGATTAGCCTCGAGACGCCTCAGCGGAAATGGGCCTCATCTCGCCTGGAGGGAGAACGTCCTGGATTTTCTCGAGTTGGAGCAGGAGCTCTCCACTTACGACGGGGACCTCAGGGACCGCTCTGGTGGCCTCAGGAAAGGCCAGTCCCCATGCGAGTTGCTCCGGGGCCTCTCCGGATTACTCTCCCGTTGATGCCGGGGCCTAAGATCTTGTGTGGAGTCGGTGTGGGAACCTGATGATTCCTCTCCCAGTGCTGACATGGATCTCGCGGTACTTCTGGAGTCTCCCCAGGGGAGTCAGTCCTTGTCTCGATTGGGGGCATGCACGTGCGATTTCCTCACGAGCTGTAGCAGCAGTGTCACACTTCCCTTTGCGTGGATCAAGGGATCTGTGGCATTCCCTCGAGGATTTCCCAAGAGGCTTTCCCACGAGGCTTTCCCATAGTGCTGTCCCACGTGCCACCGTGGTGTGAGTTGATCCTCGTCTTGAAAGTCAAAACAGTGCAGGGAAAACAGGTTTCCCTGGAACTGGACTGAGACATCTGGGGGACTCTGTGAATGGTGGCACGACCCTGGAGTTCCTCTCGCTTTTCCTGTGGAGAGCGCCTCCGCTTGAGATGCGACGGGAACGTCGCGAAATCTTTCCCAACCACGCAGGGAAAGGATCAAACCTCTCGAGCTATGAGGCGGAAAGGTGGCTCCTCTGGATGTGGGCGGGACTTTCCTGCTTCCTCTCGAGTGGTTACGGGTATGTCGGGGAACTTCTTGAGTTGCAGCAAGGGTGTGAAGGACCCTTTGGAAGTTCCAGAGGTTAGGTGTGATTTGCCTGGAGACGCTTCAGCGGTAATTGGCCTCATCTCCCCTGGAGGGGAGAACCTCCTGGATTTTCTCGAATTGGGGCAGCGTGCTCTCGACTTACGACGGGCACCTCAGGGACCTGCTCTGGTGGCCTCAGGAAAAGGCCAGTCCCCATGCGAGTTGCTCGGCGGGCCTCTCGGGTTTCCTAACCGTCGATGCTCGGGCCAAAGATCTTGTGTGGAGTCAGTTCCGGAACCTGAGGATGCCTCTCCAATGCTGACATTGATCTTGGGGTAATTCTGGAGTCTCCCCAGGGGAGTCAGTCCTCGTCTCGAGTGGGGGCATGCACGTGCGCTTTCCCTCCCGAGCTGTAGCAGCATTGTCACGCTTCCCTTCGCGTTGATCAAGGGATCTGTGGCTTTCCCTCTAGGCTTTCCCACGTGGCTTTCCCACGAGGCTTTCTCACAGGGCTGTCCCACGTGCCACCGTGGTGTGAGTCGATCCTCGGCCTGAAAGTCGAGGCAGTGCAGGGAAAACAGGTTTCCGTGGAATGGACTGAGACATCTGGGGGAATCTGGGAATGGTGGCACGACCCTGGAGTTCCTCTCGCCTTTCCTGTGGAGAATGCCTCCTCTTTAGATGCGACGGGATCGCCGGGAATTCTTTCCCGACAACGCAGGTAAAGGATCCCTCCTCTCGAGCTAGGAGGCAGAAACGGGGCTCCTCTGGATGTGGGCGGGAGTCTCGTGCTTCCTCTCGAGTGGAGACGGGTATGTCGGGGAACTTTTGGAGTTGCAGCAAGGGTGTGAATAACCTTTTGAAAGTTCCTGAGGTTAGGTGTGATTAGCCTCGAGACAACTCAGCGGAAATGAGCCTCATGTCGCCTGGAGGCGAGAACCTCCCAGATTTTCTCGAGTTGCGGCAGGTGCTCTCGACTTAAGACGGGGACCTCAGGGAACCGCTCTGGTGGCCTCAGGAAAGGCCAGTCCCCATGCGAGTTGCTCGGGGGCCTCTCGGGATTCCTCTCCCGTTGATGCCAGTTCCTAAGACCTTGTGTGAAGTCGGTGCCGGAACCTGCGATTCCTCTCCAGTGCTGACATGGATCTTGGGTACTTCTGGAGTCTCCCCAGGGGAGTCAGTCCTCATCTCGAGTGGGGGCATGCACTTGCCGCTCCTGCTGAGCAACAGTGTCACGCTTCCTTTGCGTGGATCAAGGGATCTGTGGCTTTCCCTCGAGGCTTTCCCACCAGGCATTCCCACGAGGCTTTCCCACAGGGCTGTCCCACGTGCCACCGTGGTGTGAGTCGATCCTCGTTTGAAAGTCGAGGCAGTGCAGGGAAACAGGTTTCCCTGGAATGGACTGAGACATCTGGGGGACTCTGGGAATGGTGGCACGACCCTGAAGTTCCTCTCGCCTTTCCTGTGGAGAGCGCCTGCTCTTGAGATGCGATGGGTACGCCAGGAATTCTTTCCCGACTATGCGGGGAAAGGATCCCTCCTCTCGAGCTAGGAGGTGGAAACGGGGCTCCTCTGGATGTGGGCGGGACTCTCGTGCTTCCTCTCGAGTGGAGACGGGTATGTCGGAGAACTTGTTGAGTTGCAGAAAGGATGTGAAGGACCCTTTGGAAGTTCCAGAGTTTAGGTGTGATTACCCTGGTGACGCCTCAGCGGAAATGGGCCTCATCTCGCCTGGAGAGGAGAACCCTCTGGATTTTCTCGAGTTGCGGCAGGTTCTCTCGACTTAAGACGGGGACCTCAGGGACCCGCTCTGGTGGCCTCAGGAAAGGCCACTCCCCATGCGAGTTGCTCGGGGCCTCTCGGAATTCCTCTCCCTTCGATGCCGGGGCCTAAGAACTTGTGTGGAGTGGGTGCGGAACCTGAGGATTCCTCTCCAGTGCTGACATGGATCTTGGGGTACTTCTGGAGTCTGCCCAGGGGAGTTAGTCCTCGTCTCGAGTGAGGGCATGCACGTGCGCTTTCCTACCGAGCTGTAGCAGCAGTTTCACACTTCCCTTCGCGTGGATCAAGGGATCTGTGGCTTTCCCTCGAGGCTTTCCCACGAGGCTTTCCCAGGAGGCTTTCCCACTGGGCTGTCCCACATGCCACCGTGGTGTGAGTGGATCCTCGGCTTGAAAGTCGAGGCCGTGCCGGGAAAACAGTTTTCGCTAGAATGTACTGAGACCTCTCGGGACTCTGGAAATGGTATCATGACCCTGGAGTTCCTCTCGACGTTCCTGTGGAGAGGGCCTCTTCTTAAGATGCGACCTGAACGCCGGGAATTCTTTCTCGACCACGCAGGTAAAGTATCCATCCTCTCGAGCTAGGAGGTGGCAACGGGGCTCTTCTGGATGTGGGCGGAACTCTCCTGCTTCCTCTCGGGTGGAGACGGGTATGTCGGGGAACTTCTTGAGTTTCAATAAGCGTGTGAAAGACGCTTTGGAAGTTTCCAGAGGTTAGGTGTGATTAGCCTCGAGACACCTCAGAGTAAATGGCCCTCATCTCGCCTGGAGGGTAGAACCTCTTGGATTTTCTCGAGTTTCGGCAGGTGCTCTCGACTTACGACGGGGACATCGGGGACCCGCTCTGGTGGCCTCAGGAAAGGCCAGTCCCCATGCGAGTTGCACTGGGTGCCTCTCGGGATTCCTCTCCCGTCGATGCAGGGGCCTAAGATGTTATGTGGAGTCGGTGCCGGAACCTGAGGATTCCTCTCCAGTGCCGACATGGATCTTGGGTACTTCTGGAGTCTCCCCAGGGGAGTCAGTCCTCGTCTCGAGTGGGGGCATGCACGTGCGATTTCCTCCCGAGCTGTAGCAGCAGTGTCACGTTTCCCTTCCCGTGGATCAAGGGATCTGTGGCTTTCGCTCGAGGCTTTCCACGAGGCTTTCCCACGAGGGTTTCCCACAGGGCTGTCGCACGTGCACCCTGGTGTGAGTCGATCCTCGGCATGAAAGTCGAGGCAGTGCAGGGAAAACAGTTTTCACTGGACTGAATTGAGACATCTGGGGACTCTGGAATGGTGGCACGACCCTGGAGTTCCCCTCGCCTTTCCTGTGGAGAGCACCTCCTCTTTGAGATGGACGGGAACGCCGGGAATTCTTTCTCGACCCAGGAGGGAAAGGATCACTCCTCTCGAGCTAGGAAGCGGAAACGGGCTCCTCTGGATGTGGGCGGGACTCTCTTTATTCCTCTAGAGTGGAGACGTGTATGTCGAGGAACTTCTTGATTTGCAGTAAGGGTGTGAAAGACCCTTTGGAAGTTCCAGAGGATAGGTGTGATTAGCGCGAGTCGCCTCTGCGGAAATGGGCCTCATCTCGCCTAGAGTGGAGAACCTCCTGGATTTACTCGAGTTGAAGCAGGTGCTCTCTACTTATGACGGGGACCTCAGGGACCTCGCTCTGTGGGGCCTCAG
>NW_017202807.1:0-6247 GCF_001704415.2 Capra hircus
AACGCCGAGATGCGCCGGGAACGCCGGGAATTCTTTCACGACCACGCAGGGAAACGATCCCTCCTCTGGATCTATCAGGCGGAAATCGGGGCTCCTCTGGATGTGGGCGGGACTCTCGTGCTTACTCTCGAGTAGAGACGGGAATGTCGGGAACTTCTTGAGTTGTAGCAAGGGTGTGAAGGACCCTTGGAAGTTCCAGAGGTTAGGAGTGATTAGCCTCGAGACGCCTCAGCGGAAATGGGCCTCATCTCGCCTGGAGGGGAGAACCTCCTGGATTTCCTCGAGTTGAGGCAGGTGTTCTCGACTTATGTCGGGAACCACAGCGACCCGCTCTGGTGGCCTCAGAAAAGGCCAGTCCCATGCGCGTTGCTCTATGGTCTCTCGGGATTCCTCTCCCATCGATGCCGGGGCCTAAGAGCTTGTGTGGAGTCGGTGCCGGAACCTGAGGATTCCTCTCCAGTGCTGACATGGATCTTGGGGTAATTCTGGAGTCTCCCAGGGGAGTCAGTCCTCGTCTCGAGTGGGGGCATGCACGTGCGATTTCCTCCCGAGCTGTAGCAGCAGTGTAACGATTCCATAGGCGTGGACCAAGGGATCTGTGGCTTTCGCTTGAGGCTTTCCACGAGGCTTTCCCACGAGGCTTTCCACAGGGCTGTCCCACGTGCCACCGTGGTGTGAGTCGATCCTTGGCTTGAAAGTCGAGGCAGTGCAGGGAAAAACAGGTTTCCCTGAATGGACTGAGACATCTGGGGGACTCTGGGAATGGTGGCACAACCCTGGAGTTCCTCTCGCCTTTCCTGTGGAGAGCGCCTCCTCTTGAGATGCGACGGGAATGCTGGAATTCTTTCCCGACCTCTCAGGGAAAGGTTCCCTCCTCTGCGAGCTAGTAGGGCGGAAACGGGGATACTCTGGATGTGGGCGGCGGACTCTCGTGCTTCCTCTCGAGTGGAGACGGGTATGTCGGGGAACTTCTTGAGTTTGCAGGAAGGGTGTGAAAGACGTTTTTGGAAGTTCCAGAGGTTAGGTGTGATTAGCCTCGAGACGCCTCAGTGGAAATGGGCCTCATCTCGCCTGGAGATGAGAACCTCCTGGATTTTCTCGAGTTGCGGCAGGTGCTCTCGACTTACGACGGGGACCTCAGCGACCCCGCTCTGGTGGCCTCATGAAAGGCCAGTCCCCATGCGAGTTGCTCGGGGGCCTCTCGGGATTCCTCTCCCGTCGATGCCGGGGCCTAAGTCCTTGTGTGGAGTCGGTGCCAGAACCTGAGGATTCCTCTCCCAGTGCTGACATGGATCTTGGGGTACTTGTGGCGTCCTCCGCAGGGGATTCAGTCCTCGTCTCGAGTGCAGGCATGCACGTGCGCTTTCCTCCCGAGCTGTAGCAGCGGGTGTTAGGTTTCCCTTCGCGTGGATCAAGGGATCTGTGTCTTTCCTTCGAGGGCTTTCCCACGAGTGTTTCCCAGGAGGCTTTCCCACAGGGCTGTCCCACGTGCCGCCGTGGTGTGAGTCGATCCTCGGCTTGAAAGTCGAGGCTGTGCAGGGAAAACAGGTTTCCCTGAATGTACTCAGACATCTGGGGGACTCTGGGAATGGTGGCACGACCCTGGAGTTCTTCTCGCCTTTCCTGTGGAGAGCGCCTCCTCTTGAGATGCGACGGGAATGCCGGGAATTCTTTCCCGACCACGCAGGGAAAGGATCCCTCCTCTCTAGCTAGGAGGCGGAATCAGGGCTCCTCTGGATATGGGCGGGACTCTCGTGCTTCCTCTCGAGTGGAGACGGGTATGCCGGGGAACTTCTTGAGTTGCAGCAAGGGTGTGAAGGACCCTTTGGAAATTCCAGCGGTTAGGTGTGATTAGCCTCGAGACGCCTCAGCGGAAATGGGCCTCATCTCGCCTGTAGGGTAGAACCTCCTGGATTTTCTTGAGTTGCGGCAGGTGATCTTGACTTACGACGGGGACTTTCAGGGACCCGCTCTGCTGGCCTCAGGAAAGGCCAGTCCCCATGCGAGTTGCTCGGGGGCCTCTCGGGATTCCTCTCCCGACGATGCCGGGGCCTAAGACATTGTGTGGAGTCCGGTGCCGGAACCTGAGGATTCCTCCCCAGTGCTGACATGGATCTTGAGGGACTTCTGGAGTCTCCCCAGGGGAGTCAGTCCTCGTCTCGAGTGCGGGCATGCACGTGCGCTTTCCTCCGAGCTGTAGCAGCAGTGTCACGTTTCCCTTGGCGTGGATCAAGGGATCTGTGGCTTTCCCTCGAGGCTTTCCCACAAGGCGTTCCCACGAGGCTTTCCCACAGGGCTATCCCACGTGCCACCGTCGTGTGAGTCGATCCTCGGCTTGAAAGTCGAGGCAGTGCAGGGAAAACAGGTTTCCCTGGAATGGACTGAGACGTCTGGGGGACTCTGGGAATGGTGGCACGAACCTGGAGTTCCTCTCGCCTTTCCTGTGGAGAGCGCCTCCTCTTGAGTTGCGAAGGGAACGCCCGGGAATTCTTTCCCGACCACGCAGGGACAGGATCCTTTCTCTCGAGCAAGAGTAGGAAACGGGTCTCCTGTGGATGTGGGCAGGAATCTCGTGCTTCCCCTCGAGTGGAGACGGGTAATTCGGGGATTTTCTTGAGTTGCAGTAAGGGTGTGAAGGACCCTTTGGAAGTTCCAGAAGTTAGGTGTGATTAGCCTGGGGACGCCTCAGCGGAAATGGGCCTCATCTCGCCTGGAGGGGAGAACCTCCTGGATTTTATCGAGTTGCGGCAGGTGCTCTCGACTTACGACGTGGACCTCAGGAACCCGCTCTGGTGGCCTCAGGAAAGGCCAGTCCCCATGCGAGTTTCTCGGGGGTCTCTCGGGATTCCTCTCCCGTCGATGCCGGTGCCTAAGATCTTGTGTGGAGTCGGTGTCGGAACCTGAGGATTCCTCCCCAGTGCTGACATGGATCTTGGGGTACTTCTGGAGTCTCCCCAGGAGAGTCAGTCCTCGTCTCGAGGGGGGGATGCACGTGCGCTCTCCTCCCGAGCTGTAGCAGCAGTGTCGCGCTTCCCTTCGCGTGGATCAAGGTATCTGCGGCTTTCCCTCGAGGTTTTCCCACGAGTCTTTTCCACGAGGCTTTCCCACGAGACTTTCCCAAACAGCTGTCCCACGTGCCACCGTGTTGTGTGTCGATCCTAGGCTAGAAAGTTGAGGCAGTGGAGGAGAAACAGGTTTCCATGGAATGGACTGAGACATCTGGGGGCCTCTGGGAATGGGTGCACGAATCTGGAGTTCCTCTCGCCTTTCCTGTGGAGAGCGCCGCCTCTTGAGATGAGATGGGAACTCCGGGAATACTTGACCGACCACTCAGTGAAAGGATCCCTCCTCTCGAGCTAGGAGGCAGTAACGGGGCTCCTCTGGATGTGGGCGGGACTCTCGGGCTTCCTCTCGAGTGGAGACGGGTGTGTGGGGGAGCTTCTTGAGTTGCAGCAAGGGCGTGAAGGACCCTTTGTAAGTTCCATAGGTTAGGTGTGATTAGCCTGGAGACGCCTCAGCGGAAATGGGCCTCATCTCGCCTGCAGGGGAGAACCTCCTAGATGTTCTCCAGTTGCGGCAGGTGCTCTCGACTTATGATGGGGCCCTCAGGACCCCGCTCTGGTGGCCTCAGGAAAGGCCAGTCCCCTTGCGAGTTGCTCGGGGGCCTCTCGGGATTCCCCTCCCGTCGATGCCGGGGCCTAAGTCCTTGTGTGGAATCGGTGCCGAAACCTGAGGATTCGTCTCCAGTGCTGACATGGATCTTGGCGTACTTCTGGAGTCTCCCCAGGGGAGTCAGTCGTCGTCTCGAGTGGGGGCATGCACGTGTGCTTTACTCCAGAGCTGTGGCAGCAGTGTCACGCTTCCCTTCTCGTGGATCAAGGGACCTGTGGCTTTCCCTCGAGACTTTCCCACGAGGTTTTCCCAAGAGGCTTTCCCACAGGGCTGTCCCACGTGCCAACGTGGTGTGAGTCGATGCTCGGCTTGAAAGTCGGGGCAGTGCAGGGAAAACAGGTTTCCCTGGAATGGACTGAGACATCTGTGGGACTCAGGTAATGGTGTCACGACCCTGGAGTTCCCCTCGTCTTTCCTGTCGAGAGCGCCTCCTCTTGAGGTGCGAGGGAAACGCCGGGAATTCTTTCCCGACCACGCAGGGAAAGGATCCCTCCTCTCGAGCTAGGAGGCGGTAAAGGGGCTCCTCTGGATGTGGGCGGGACTCTCGTGCTTTCCTCTCGAGTGGAGACGGGAATGTCGGGGAACTTCTTGAGTTGTAGCAAGGGTGTGAAGGACCCTTTGGAAGTTCCAGAGGTCAGGTGTGATAAGCCTCGAGTCGCCTCTGCGGAAATGGGCCTCATCTCGGCCTGGAGGGGAGAACCTCCTGGATTTTCTCGAGTTTGCGGCAGGTGCTCTTGACTTACGAAAGGGACCTCAGAGACCCGCTCTGGTGGCCTCAGGAAAGACCAGTCCCCATGCGAGTTACTCACGGCCCTCTCGGGGTTCCTCTCCCGTCGATGCCAGGGCCTAAGACCTTGTGTGGTGTCGGTGCCGGAACCTGAGGATTCCTTTGCAGTGCTGACAAGGATCTTGGGGTACTTCTCCAGTCTCCCCACGGGAGTCAGTTTCTCATCTCGAGTGGGGGCATGCACGTGCGCTTTCCTCCCGAGCTGTAGCAGCAGTGTCACGCTTCCCTTCGCGTGGATCAAGGTATTTGCGGCTTTCCCTCGAGGCTTTCCCACGAGGCTTTTCCACGAGGCTTTCCCACGAGACTTTCCCAAAGGACTGTCCCACGTGCCACCGTGTTGTGTGTCGATCCTAGGCTAGAAAGTTGAGGCAGTGCAGGAGAAACAGGTTTCCATGGAATGGACTGAGATATCTGGGGGCCTCTGGGAATGGGTGCATGAATCTGGAGTTCCTCTCGCCTTTCCTGTGGAGAGCGCCTCCTCTTGAGATGAGACGGGAACTCCGGGAATACTTGACCGACCACTCAGTGAAAGGATCCCTCCTCTCGAGCTAGGAGGCAGTAACGGGGCTCCTCTGGATGTGGGCGGGACTCTCGGGCTTCCTCTCGAGTGGAGACGGGTATGTGGGGGAGCTTCTTGAGTTGCAGCAAGGGCGGTGAAGGCCCCTTTGTAAGTTCCATAGGTTAGGTGTGATTAGCCTCGAGATGCCTCAGCGGTAATGGGCCTCATCTCGCCTGGAGGGTAGAACCTCCTGGATTTTCTCGAGTTGCAGCAGGTGCCCTCGACTTACGACGGGGACCTCAGGGACCCGCTCTGGTGCCCTCAGGAAAGGCCAGGCCCCATGCGAGTTGCTCGGGGGCCTCTCGGGATTCCTCTCCCGTCTATGCCGGGGCCTAAGACCTTGTGTGGAATCGGTGCCAGAACCTGAGGATTCCTCTCCGGTGCTGACATGGATCTTGGGGTACTTCTGAGGTCTCCCCGGGGGAGTCAGTCCTCGTCTCAAGGGGAGGCATGCACGTGGGCTTTCCTCCCGAGCTGTAGCAGCAATGTCATGCTTTCCTTCACGTGGATCAAGGGATCTGTGGCTTTCCCTCGAGGCTTTCACACGAGGCTTTCCCAAGAAGCTTTCCCACAGGGCTGTCCCACGTGCCACCGTGGTGTGAGTCGATCCTCGGCTAGAAAGTCGAGGCAGTGCAGGGAAACAGGTTTCCTGGAATGGACTGAGACATCTGGGGGACTCTGCGAATGGTGCACGACACTGGAATTCCTCTCGCCTTTCCTGTGGGGAGAGCGCCTCCTCTTGAATTGCGACGGGAACTCGGTGAATTCTTTCCAGACAACGCACGGAAAGGATCCCACCTCTGGAGCTAAGAGGCAGAAATGGGGCTCCTCTGGATGTGGGTGGGACTCTCGTGCTTCCTCTCGAGTGCAGACGGGTATGTCGGAGAACTTCTTGAGTTGCAGCAAGGGTGTGAAGGACCCTTTGGAAGTTCCAGAGGTTAGGTGTGATTAGCCTCAAGACGCCTCAGCGGAAATGGGCCTCATCTTGCCTGGAGGGGAGAACCTCCTGGATTTTCTCGAGTTTGGGGCAGGTGCTCTCGACTTATGACGGGGACCTCAGGGACCCGCTCTGGTGGACTCAGTAAAGGCCAGTCCCATGCGCGTTGCTCAGGGCCTCTCAGGATTCCTCTCCCGTCGATGCCGGGGTATACGACCTTGTGTGAATTCGGTGCCGGGAACTTGAGGATTCCTCTCAAGTGCTGACTTGGATCTTGGGGTACTTCTGGAGT
>NW_017202808.1:0-18959 GCF_001704415.2 Capra hircus
GAACCCTAACCAACACCGAATACCAAAACCTTAAGAAGGGAGGGGAACCTGAACCCTAACAAGTTGAGGGGATGCCGGCACCCTAACCCTAACCCTAACCCTAACAATAAAACTCTAAAAGAAAAAGAAACTTTTCTGGCCTAAGCCCCGCCCCTTGCGGTCCCCCATCCGCTCAAAGCAAAAAAGGCAAGCCCGGACTGGAACTTCTGACCCACAAAGCCAGATTGCATGTTTACTCGGCCGTCAGCCTAACCGCTATGCTAACAAAGCCCCCCGGGTTTCATGCTGCTCCCAGGCACTCTTCAAGCCTCGGCCCGCCAGGGCAGGCTAATAAAGAACTATGGGCCCCATTAGCGCTCACTTTAAGCCCTAACCGTAACCTGAACCCTGACCCTGACCTGAACCCTAACCCAAACCCGAACTCTAAGAAGAGGGGGGTTCCCCGAATTCTAACCCTAACCCCGAACCCGAACCCGAGCGAGTTGGGGGGTTGCCCGAACCCTAACCCTAAGCTTCACAATAAACCTCTAAAATCAAAAGAAACTTTTCTGGTCTAAGCCCCGCCTCTTGTGGTCCCCCGCCCCCTAAAAGGGAAAGAGTTAAACCCGGGACTTGAACTCCTGACCTACAGACCCTAGTCTGCCTGACTTACCAGCCTGCCTAACCGCTATGCTACAGAGGCTTGCTGTTTCAGGCAGCGCTCCCGGGCCCTCTTCAAGCCTCTGCGCGCCAGGGTCTGGCTCTATAGAATATCATGGCTGTCCTAGGTCATCTTTGCTTCTTATCCCTAAATCATAGACAGATGAGCTGAGAAAAAGCTTGGGTTGTCTCGGTGGGGTGGATCTGCTTGTCCTTGTGTTTCCCCTGGAGGCAGTCGCGGTCCCGCGGGCCTGGCCTGGCAGGGGGCGTGGGGGCGGGGCGCACCGTGCGCGCGTCGGGGGCGGGGCGAGCCTGGGCGGCTGGTCAGGGGCGCGGCTCACGGGAGCGGGTCTGGGGCGGGGTGAACATGGCGGCGCCTCGGGGCCAGGGGTCCCCAGTTGTGCTCTCAGGGCTCGCCATTGCAGCTGGGACTGCTCGTTTCGTGGGCTCCTGGGTCCCCGTCGATTGGCATCCAGCGAGCAGAGCGCAGGGCTGTGGACCACAGGTAAGGGAACTCGGACTCGGCGGAGCAGGGAACCATGTCTTCTGCCCTTTGTTTGCAGTCTCGGAGCCGACTGAAATGGCGATCGCAGAAAAGCCTCGCCTTTGGGGCCGAGGGTTTTACCGCTTCACCCCTTTGCATACAGCTCAGACCCGCGCGCTTTTCCCAAGCAGCCGAGTGTATTGCTTCCTACAGGCCTGGAGAGGATAACAGGCAGGAAGGCCAGGGGTCTCCAGACAGAGAAAATAAACTGCAAGTGTCAGACGTTTTTTTCTCTCTCTTAAGAGGCAGGAGGAGACCAAAGAGGGCTGCGGTTTTTTTTTCTCCATCTTGATACAAATGTAAAAGAAGGTTTCTCTGAAAATTCTGTGTTGCCATGACAACTCCTGGCTCCACCTGAATTTAACTTTTCTCAAACCTTGAACTAAGCAATGCATTGTTCTTATGGAAATGTTTGTCTTAAGGTATGTTAATGTCTTCAGGTCAGTTCCCCCTAAGGGCTCAGAAACGACTCGACAAACCGGTTTGTCTTACTCATACCTGGTTCTCTTAACCTCTGTGAATGAAACTATATATTTGCTTGGAAATCTGCCTTTCTTCAAGATTCATGTCCATCATTTTCTGGCCTGGGATGACTCATCTGCTGCCAATGTGATCTCAATGCATGCTGTGGGTGAGGGGCCTGGTGCCATTCTCTGAGACATTGTCTTTCTTTCCTTAGCAGACTGCTAGTGGCTGTATAACATCTGGCTAAAGACTAGCAGGGGGTACTCTTTCTTCCCCCTTTGAATGTCTACGTCAGCAGCTCTCTCGATCTCTTTTCTACTTGAATCAAACTTTTTCACAGAAAACCTCTGAGCCATCAAGCTTCGTCACTTGCCCTGGATTGAATTTCTCCTCTGGAGGCCAAGAATGCTGGCATCTTTTGTGGTTTTAGCAGCCACCTTTCAGCCTTTTGTAATTCATATTGAATCTTCATTTCAGATGGCAGATGCATTCCACGGTATTTGCCAACTGAAGTCTTGTCATCGCTATGGAGTCTCTGTCCATGGCTTGAGGGTATTTTTCAGCAATCATGTATCATTTCCAGTGTGCCAGTCTTGTCATCCTCATTCCATCCATAGCAAAGTCTTTTATTTAATGTTGACATGATTGAAGGGGAATTGTTTGTTTCAATTCCCTTTCAGATTGTTATTTTGCTGCTGTATACAGATAACACTGTGTCGTCATTCATTTGTATCCGTTTGGACAGCTTGATAGTTGTCTTTAGTTTCTTTAATTTCTCATAATTGAAGATGACCCTGGCTCATATATTTACAGTCTCACCCCTAGTCTCAGTCATTTCTTCAAAGAACTGCCTTTTTTTAACATGACATTATTTTTGACTGTGCTGGGTCTTTATTGCTCCTTTGTCTAGTTGTAGTGAGCAGAGGCTACCTTCTAGTTGCTGTGCCATGGCCTTCTCATTGCAGTGCTTTCTCTGTGTTGCAGAACTTGGGCCTCTGGAGCATGCAAACGTCAAGAGTTGTTCAAGGGCTTCATTGCCCCTGGGCGTGTGGAATCTTCTACACAGGAATTGAACCCGTGTTCCCTGCATCGGTAGGCAGCTTCTTTACCACCAGGCCATCGGAGATGTTTCCTGTTCCCTTTTATTAGAGAATGGATATTTAAAACATACATGTAGGAGCTCAATATGCTCAGCTGACAATACATGGAGTATATCTCCATGTATTCCAGCTCACCTTTGAACATATTCAGTTAAAGGTAATTTGTGATGATGTCTCCAACCTGATCCACCACGACATGGACATTGTAACGTTTCCTTTTGTTTATCTGGAACTTTGCCTTCCAATGGTAAGATACCTGGCTTCCACCGCTTGTCATACACAGAATTCAGTGCTTGTCCCACGTGGTTACTGAAAAAAAAAAAAACTGTCAGATTGTCTTTCAAAGGGGGCTCTGCGTGCATCGCACCAGTATCTTGAGTATGTTTTTGTATGATAGTTTACTATCAGTATACCCTCAGTGGCCAGGTGTCTATTTCAGTCGTTACCAATTATGAATGGGCTTGTTTGCTCTAGTGTTCTTGGACAATTCGAGTACAGTTTCTTTGTCAGATGTGCATTTTTTTAGGAAAAGAGTTTTATTGATTGTTGGCTGTGTTGCATCTTTGTGTGTGGGCTTTTCTCTAGTTTTGGTGAGCATGGGCCATAACGAGTGGTTTGCAGGCTTCTCACTGCAGTGTGTCCTCTTGTTGAGGGGCACAGGCTCACGGGCTTCAGTGGCTGCGGCATGTGAACTCGGCATCGTGGCTTCCAGGATCTAGAGCACAGGCTCGGCAGTTGTGGCACACGGGCTCCATAGGATGTGGCATCTTCCCATCCTAGGGATCGCACATGCATCTCCAGCACTGGCAGGTGGATTCTTGACTATGGAACCACCAGGGCATATTTGAGATTCTAGTTTTCCACACACGTATCTAGTGAAAGAGGCCAGGATCAAGAGGCATGGCAGCTGGGAATCCTCAGCCACAGCTCTGGTGTGCTATCCAAAGCTCTGGGGCCTTTGGTGAGCAGCTCAGCTTCCCTGGGACTGTTTCCTCCCGTCAGAAATGCCCTGCTTTTGGACTGTAGCCCACCAAGCTCCTCTGTCCCTAGGATTTCTGAGACCAGAGTACTGCAGGTGGTGCCATTTCCTTCTCTGCTGCTGCTGCCACGTCGCTTCAGTCGTGCCTGACTCTGCGCGACCCCATAGACAGCAGCCTACCAGGCTCCTCTGTCCCTGGGATTCTCCAGGCAAGAACACTGGAGTGGGTTGCCATGTCCTCCTCCAGTACATGAAAGTGAAAAGTGAAAGTGAAGTCACTCAGTGAAGTCGTGTCCGACTCTTAGTGACCCCGGGGTTGCAGCCTACCAGGCTCCTCTGTCCGTGGGATTCTCCAGGCAATGGTACTGGAGCGGGCTGCCATTGCCTTGTCTGATTTCCTTCTCTGCAAGATAGCGTTTGGAAGCTCTTTTCTCCTGGATATTGCTTTTGATGAAGGAAGGGGTTCCCTTCCAGGGCTTGAGAGTGAGTTCTTGTCTGACACTGGGCAATGAGTTGTCTGAGGAGAGGAGTGCTGTCCAAGCGAGAGGCTTCATTGGGAAGGGCTGCCGGGGTGGAGGGCAGGAGGGTGAGGGAAACGGAGAGAACCACTCTGTCACGTGGCTCGCACTCTCAGGTTTTATGGTCATCGGGTTCATTTCTGGTTTGTCTCTTGCCAGGCATTCTGAATTGGGATCCTTCTTGGGGGCACACGCATCACTCAGCCGAGATGGATTCCAGCGAAGTGCATCCTGGGAGGTTGGTAGGACCTCTGAACTGGAGCCTCCCATCTCCCTGACCTCTCCAGAATTCTGGTTGGTGGTAGCTTGTTCGTTCCTTGTTCCTTCCCAGGACCTCCTGTTGTGAGATGACTCCTGCAAGTGTTTTCTTTTCTCTGTTGCCTGGCCAGGGTGGGTGGTCCGTGGTTCATTTAGCAGTTTCTTTTTGGTTCTCTCGAGTAAGGTCCTCCACAGGGTAAATGTATGAAATGATAAAAGGCAATGTGTTAACTCATTTGTATTCATAATTGGGTAAGTTGGCTTGTTTTGTGTATGTTAGACCTGATCACCAGACCGAAGGTCATGTAGAACGTTTGTAGTTTTCTAAAATTTCAATAGTTTTTAAAATGGAGTTACCTTGTTGCAAAGTTTGTGTGTATGTTCATATTTTTTTAAACAGTTATTTCTTTTTAGTTGATTGATCATTGCTTTACAATATTGGTTTGATTTGTCATACCATCCACATGAATTGACCATAGGTGTACCTATGTCCTCTTGCTCTGGAATCTCCCTCCCACCTCGCACGCATTCCCACCTCTCTAGGTTACTACTGAGCCCCAGTTTGAGTTCCCTGAATCATACAGCAAATTCCCATTGGTTGTCTATTTACAAAGGTTGGTGTACCTGCATCCATGCTGCTCTCTCCATTCATCTCACCCTCTCCCTCTTGTTCCCCACCCTCGTCTGGAAGTCTGTTCTCTATGTCTGCACCTCCATTGCTGCTCTGTGAACAGACTCGTCAGTACCATCCTTCTAGATTCCATGTTTTTCTCTCTTTGACTGACTTCCCTCCCCTTTATTAGAACAAACTCACATGTGTTCCTTTTTATGGCTGCATTCCATACAGGCTCTGATTGTTCCTTAGCCATGTTTTGCGGAGGGTCATGGAGCTATTCTGCTCCATTTCAGTTTGGGCTTCCAGTCTGAGTGCTCGCCAGCAGAGCTGCTTCTGGGTGAGCCCTCTGAGGTCTGTGAGCGCCGGGCTGCCCGCTCTTCTCCTGTGGCCCGCAGGGGGGCGCCAAAGCCCCCTCTGACCCGCGGGCGGCAGGACGCTTTGCCTTTAGGCTCTGCCCCGTGAGCAGCTGGCGGGAGCTTTGTCTCCTCAGGACCATCAGGGCTCAGGCTTCTGGATAACAGGGCTGCATCCAGGCTGAGAGGAGCAGGGTTGCCTCAGTGCCCACCAGCAGGGAGGCGCTGCAAGAGCGAAAACATGAGGACGGAGTAGACGTTTCCTGTGTCCAGCTGAGGCTGGACTGGGAGGTCCATCTCGGAGGACTCAGGGGGAAAGAGCTCCGTGTGCAAAGCGGTGGGTTTTCAGTTCGATTTGCGTTAGATGATGTAGAGGATGAACACTGATGTTCTTCCGTGTAGGTGGCCGTTTTCCTGTCACTGTTTCTTGAGAAGACTGTCCTTTCCTCTTCGCTCGTTCCTGGTTTGATTTTCAGGAACTGACCATGTACATGTGGGTTCGTTTCTGGGCTCTCTATTCTCTCCTGGAGTCCATGTGTCTGTGTTCCTGCCAGTTCCTCACTTGTGGTGGTCACTACAGCTCCGTGATGTAGTTTGAAGAGGGATAGGAAGATGCCTCCAGCTGTGTTCCTCTTTCTCAGAGTCTTTTTGGCCGTTTAAGGTCCTGGTCAACAGTAGCAGTCTAATATGAGGAATATTTCTATTTCTGTGAAAAATGCCATTGAATGTTATTTTGTGATTGCAGTCCGTGTATTTGTTGATGACTTTGGTTGGAATGGACCTTTTAATTCCTCATTGTTCCAGTGCATGAGCGTGGAATAGTTTTCTGTGTATTTGTGTTTTCTTTGGTTTCTTTATCAGTGCTTTCTAGTTTTCTGACTACTGGTCTTTTATGTTCTTGATTAAGTTTGTTGCTAGATGTTTTATTTAAGTGGGAGTTTCTTAATTTTTTTTTTCTGATTGTTATGAGTGTCTAGAAATGCAAGTGATTTTTTGGACTGTAAATGGTAGTCTATTATTATGATTGTAAATTGATCCCAAATGATCAGCTTTACTGAAAGTAGTCTAACAACATTTTGTGAAGTGATGTGGAACGTTTTATCTGTAACATCTGTTTCTCCTGCAGTAGGTCATCCAGAGGACCCAAGACATGGTGGTTACTAAGAGACTTCCCACCAGTACTTCTTCATTCCACGTGGACTCCTTCAAGGGCAGTGAGCATCGCAGCTTCCCTTGAACTTCGTCTGGGTAAGTCTTGGCCTGTATCAGAAAGCTTCCTGCCTGTCTACTCTAAATTTCTTTTTGTGGTATTGACATGGTTGTTTTGAAACCTAGTATACTTCCAGTCATTTTAAAATGTACAGAAAATGCCTAGCAATGGGAACAAGTGCTAGCATTTGCCACATCATCTAAAAGACTCTATGTGTTTTATCCAAAATGGGTACCTTCTGCAGAACCAGCACATAATCTCCAAAATCAGGAAATCATATGGTATCTACGTTATAATGTAATCCACCGCCCCACTTCCACTTTGCAATGTTCAAGTGTATGAATATATCTTTTGTTTCCATCTTCATCCTTTTTTCTTTATTTAGAGTGTTACTGAGATTTTCAGTTATTTGGACAAACTTGATGGATTGAAAGCAGACATGGTGAATAAGGGTTCTGGGTGGCCTTTTCTATGTGGATATTTTTTTTCACTGAAGATGGTTTGAATATTTATTCGTGTTGTAACATGTATGAATCCTGCATTCTTTCTCCCCCCATAGTAATGAAAAATCAATACTATGGCCATTTACCATTTAGATATTTGTAAGCATACAGTGTTGTAGCAGACAACCTTTTCTTGTTTTGCAAACCAGTTTAATAATGTGCACCTTGTGCGTGCTTTGGACAAACTCAGGAAACTGAGTCAGTGACTGAAATGGCCCAAGATATCACCTTAGATTCCATCTTCATCTGAAAACAAAACAGGCACTTCCTGGTGGTCCAGTGGCTGAGACTGGACACTCCCAAAGAAGGAGGCCCAGGTTCATTTCCTGATCCAAGAACTAGATCTCCATGCCACAACAGAGAATTTGCATGCTGTAGCTAAATATCTGGCTTGCCTCAATGAAGGTTGACCTGGCGCAGCCAAATGAAAACCAGAAACAAATATTTAAAAAAATACAACCAAAGGAAAGGAAGGGTATGGTGGCTGTGCAGATTTACGGCTTAGCTTTCCCTATCGATAGAAAAGAAAAAAGAGTTTCAAAAGACTGTGTCTCATCCTTCTATCTGGCATATAGAGAGGATTCCTTTGAAATGAGATTTCTCTGGTAAATGTGACTCACAGAAGAGCTGTCTTGAACTTGGGTTTCAGAGATGATCATGTGTCCTCTAAAAAAATAAAGTTAATTGGGTCCAACTAATCCTCATGCTGAGGTGGTATATTTTGTGGTAGCATTTGCTCCCTTCACTTTGCATGTATCCCCATTTGTTTACACTGTCATCTACTGAAGACATCCTGATATTTGAAAGTTTGTAGTGATTCCAAGTCGAGCTGTTGTATATAATCATGCGATCCTTTTTTGTCTGGACATGTTTTCAAAGCTGTTTAGTAAGTGCTGGACATGGAAGGATTCAGGTCACAGGTGAGGCCTTGTTTAGCTGTGGAAAAATCCAGCTATGTTTCTCTGTGGCTTGTGGGATCTTCTGGGGTAAGGGATCGAACTAGAGTGTCTTGCATTGTCAGGCAGATTCTTTACCACTGAGCCACCGGGAGAAGCTGTGCCCTACCCCCTTTTCTTGAGTTGACTGGATCTAATAGGTGTGCAGGTGCTACCTCACTGTTATTTTAGTTTGTCATTTCCTAATGCTATGTGGTTTTGAGTCTTTTGATAGGCTTATTTACTATCTTTATATTTTTGTAGGCCAGGTGTTTAGGTGTATACATATTTTATGAGATTGTTCTAGATTTTTTGGTATATTTGGAGAACAATCCTTTTATCAGATATCTATTTTATAAATATAGTTTCCTGTGGCTTGTGTTTAAGTTTTGTGAATAAGGTTTTTCACCCGTTTCAATTTCTAATTTTTTAAAGTTGATGTTATATGTGTTTTCTATCCTTTTTTGGATAGCCTTTAGTGTGTTGTTGTTGTTGTTAAATTTTATAAGCAGAAAGTGAGGTACCGTAGATACAGTTTTAAGCTAAGCTGGAGGTGCCACAGATACAGTTTTGCCTTTTGTCTGTTGAGAAGTTTGAGTGAGTTTGGTGTACACTGTAACATTATGTCTACATTCATTTGACTGGATATAGCTTCCAGTTATTTGTCTAATTGGTTTTGGAGATATGATGGGAAGTCAGTTTTTCCAAGGGAAACTGAGGTCCATGAAACATGAACTCTTTTCGATCGGTCGGAATCACTTTCTGCTATTTCTGACAGATTTGACTTGTTTGGATATCTCATATGAGCGGAATCACAGAACGTTTGTCTTTTTTTGGTCTGGTTTATTTCACTTAATCTAATGACATAAGGTTTGTCCACATTGTCGCATTGTCAGAATTACTGACTTTGAAGGGCCGAATCAGATTCCATTGTGTGTATACCACAGTTTGTTTTGGAATTGGCTGCCATGGACACTTCGATTGCTTCTGTTTGTTTGCCAGTGTGAATCACGCTGTTGTGAGTATGACGGAAGGAGTATCCATTTTTTCAGCCCCCTTTCCCAATCCTTTTGGGTACATAGCATGAATTGGAATCGAACTATGTATTTCTTCCACGTGTTCGTTTTGGAGTCATTTGTGTAATGTCTTGCAGAGTGGCAGCACCATTTAATGTACTTTTTTGTATGGTGGAATACCGTTCAAGTTCTGAATATACTTGCGTTGCATATTCAGTCTCCACCAACGGACACTTGAATGAGTTCTACCTTTGAGCTATTGTGATGTCACTATGAATATTTGTGTACCAGTTTTGTTTGAATTATTAACAAATACATTACCATATATAAAGAAGCCACAAGGACCTACTGTACAGTTTAGGAAACTATTAAATATCTTATGATGATGTATAATGCAAGAGAATCTCCAAAGGATATATGAAAAGCACATAATAACCATGATATTTATTGTGGCAACACTATGAGTTATCATAGCACTACTCAACGTGTATTTATACTGTCACTAAAATATTTACATCTGTAAGGATATTATAAAAAATTATATAAAAATCAAGAATTCAAACAGAGATAAATAAACTTCCTGTCATTGCTCGTCATCATTTATACACTCATACTACCTGTAACACTCATTGTATAAGTGCTGGACTAGCAATTGACATTCTTGTAAACCAAGAAGATTGTGAAGGTGTAAGGAAATATAGCTTCTTGAATTCCTTAATGAAGGATTCTAGAACTCTATGTCCATGAAGTGAATGAAATTCCGTTTTAGTGAGCCACATTCTTACTAGAGTGATGAGCCTCCACCCCACCCAACGTTAGTTCACAATGAAATCCTGCAGTCCTCTGGCCTCAATGTCTGCTTCCTGCTACCGAGAAAGAAAAGATGAGGAAGTCCTGACAAAACCGATGCTATTTTTCTTTTTCTGATTTGTATTTTATCGCAGGGCCTGGCAAAAAGAGGGCCCAACCTGTTTTAGAGTTCCATCCCAAGGGTTCCTCCGGCATGTTCCCTATGTTGACAAACTGCTGATTATTTTCAACAAAGGACAATGATCTGCACTTGACTATCTGTTGCTTGAGCTGGAATAGCAGGCATCCCTTGTAGTGCAGTCGTTCATGCGGAAGTAGACATCCCTGAAGCAATAGTATAAGAGGAACACATTTATCATGTAGACATCGCATCCCATGCATTTGTAATAATTTTTCAGTTATACCCATCATCATCGGAGGAACTGACTTGTCCCAGTAATAACGAGAGGACCCAGTAGAACGGTTCCTTGACTTATGAGTACTTCCTATGAGTACCCTTATGAGTCCTTCTTCCAATGTTGTTTCTCCTAGTTTGGTCATGAACAGTAGAAGCTGATGGCAGTGGTCCTTGAAATGTATGTCGATTCCCAGGTGGCGCAGTTGATCAAGAAATACTCTGCCTACCAGTGCAGGAGGTGGAAGTGATGTGGGTTTGATCCCTGGTTCAGGAAGATAACAATTCATACACATGTTTTCTGGGAACCAGTTTGATACTCATGAGTTTTTTCTTCTGTATCCAGAAAAACAAATGCTGTTCAAGGACACTGAAAGAACCCTGATTTCGAAAATCAGATCTGTATTGTGAACAATGCTTCGATATCCGTGAGTCGAAGCATAGTATTATGCCTATCATCCTTGTATTTCCCTCAGTGAAATATGTTGAGGAAAACTCTTCATTCGTGGTCTAGAGTCACGAAGAAGCTAAATAGCATTCATCCTTTACGTTGACAACTGTGAATCTAAATCTCCTGTGAATCCTATGTGACAACCACACATACCAACATGAGTTATCAGTATTATATCGATATTTTTAGTCCTATTGTATGTCAACTAAAAAAATCAATATCTAATTGTACATGAAGTCAAGACATAAAGTCAGTGCAAATACAAAATGTTCCATCCTTTGAGAAAGGGAGAAAAACATCTCTGTGCTTAGCCTATCGCATTTTTATGGATTAGATCCTTAAGTAGTTTATTCACCACACCCTATGAATGATTCACAAGTCTTCAGAGAAGAAAGGGTCATTTCTCTTAAACAATGAGTAGTTCAACTCTTCTCAAAGCAAAGTCATAAGTGAGTCTAATTTTGCGTGAGCCCATGAAAACTCAGTGTTTTCATTATGCTTGTGCTTATGATGGGAGGAGGTCTGAGAAGGCGCTTCTGAAGGATTATTCATACCAGTCTTTCTCATATGTATGGAGTCTTTAAAGATCGAATCACCGAGGTGTTGCTTCTACACTTGTACTAGGCGAGCAGCAACATTCCCTTTCTCCCTAAGTGCAGTAGACGTCTGTCTTCTGTCCTCTGGAGTATGTATTGCTTGAGCTCACCACAGCCTAGTAGATGGAAATCGTCAGGATATTCTGGAAACCCTTTGGATTTCAGTCTGCTCAGGAGGTTACCACTGCTGCAAACCTCTGGATTTTACCACGCACTTTTAACAACCTCAGATGAAGGATACAAGTCAACACTCGTGACAGCCACGGGCTTCCATGGCCTATCCATGATTGTTGGCTTTGCTTTCATAATCATCCTGTTTCTTATACCAACTAAACTGTCACTGTATTTTTTCATGACCATTTTATCTTTGACGGTTTTTAGATCTATTATGGATTTTCCTATATATCTTCACTCATCGGTGAGGGTCTTCTGTTAGTAGTAGTTACGACAACTGACTTCCAGTCAGTTAGCTGTGGCAGAATAGAAAAAAGAATGACCCACTGTATATTATTCGTATTATGTATCAATATATTATTCGTTTTATTGTTTGCAGTCATCCACTTCCAAGTTTCCGAAATAAACTTTCAGAAAAATCACATCCTTTGGAATGTCCGTTTGACTGAATAGGAGCACGGAAATGCTATTCCATCAAATTGTTTACAGTTTCCATTCCATTCCTCCTGTTTGATGTAGATATTGGCCTTTGGTTCTATCACTAGCTTTGCAAGTAAAAAAATTCATTAGAGCTCATATGGTAATTTTACTGTTGGCAATAAGTTTAGCATAAAATGAACACAGAAGAGGTTACAGTAGACCAAATATGAAAGTCAGTTGAAAAGAAAACATAGTGTTGAATGTTGACAGTAGGAATATAGTTATGAAGTTCCTTTATTATTATTCTATCCTTCCCGTTTCTTTTGCAGGGGTGTTAATGTACAGATTCCAGTCCTATGGCTGGAGTGAAGAATAGTATCATGATTCTTGAGAGCAACTCTACTAAGTCTTCACGCTCATGTCACTCAAGGTTTTTTAATACCTATTATGTTAGTCGTGTTTGTAGTTTGTGAAGTCACATAAGTTGCATTCACTCAAGCAATAGTATCAAACAGCTATGGCATCAATTCTAGATGTGAATCGATATCGAATGTGAATCCATTTCACTGTGACAAGTGATTATTGCAGATATTCTATTCATGCCAGTAAGAAAGCTGTGCAGAAATAATATAATGTTTATGAAGAAAATAAGATTTGCTAATTTGTTGTATTATTCTCTTTCTTTTCAACAGATTGAATGACAACAGGCTCCACTTTTCATTCACTTGTATGACTATGAGCAGTTTGACCAAGTTGAAGAAGATGACTCGTTTGTAGTCTTCCTCATCAGCTCATTCCATCTACTGGCTTTCAAATCATTTAGTACAGAGCTCACCGTCTAGGTGTTCATCCAGTGTTTTGTTTGCTTATCATGCAGGATCATTTTCAAAGGAAAAGTATGTGTGTATGAGTTAGAGCTCTGATCCCAAGAGTCCATGTAGAAGCTTCCCCTGAGAAGTGTATCGTTTTTGCACCAATGCTACTGAAACGTGTGAATGTGGTATACCACGCATCCCAATAAGCGTCCACGAGCTTCACAGGCTGCTTCTTTGAAACGCCCAGTACTCATGACATTCCATTCATCTGAGGACTAAATATAGCCAACGTAGGCTGTGTTTGCCAAATAGACTTTGAAGTATTCTTCACACAGTCCTTCATCGACGCCAGTTTTCAGATCGAAGAAACCCTTGCTCCATGAAGTGTGTGAACACATATACTCATGTTTTGTTTGCGATTTTAAAGTCATTCTTCAGTTTTGTTGGAGGAATGGTTCTGTATATGCCCGTGGATCTGTGCATGAAAGCCCTAATAACTAATGTGAATCGACTTCACTACCAAGGGATGTTTTCATATCTATTGAGGATTTAGTTCATGTATTTCGATTTTAACTTTCTGTCTTACAGCCTTGTTTGTAGATCGAAAGCTATTTGAAAGTGTCATCTGGTTTTCAATGGCTTGTGAGGTTATTCATGAGTGGTTTATAAAACCGAATGGATTGTACGTAGCCATACTTTGTTGTCATTCTATGAATTTGAAGAATGTCTGAAGAATGTCTGCAGTGATGCCTTAAAGATTCATACAATTGATGTCCAATATTTATCTCAATAGACTTGCTTTCAATTTGTAGTTTCCTATGCATATGTCTTTCTTTATGGATTTGGGTAGAAGTCGTATCGGAACACTGAAAAATCTGTGATATCAGCCGTGCTGACCTTCTTTCCGGTGGTCATCATTAAGATTTTCACGCTCACTGTCACTTTGTGCAATGCTATGGATCCTAGTGGAAACAGGTGCCGTTCATCCTACTTTTGTGAAGATTGAACTCATCGTAGAAAGTGGAATTTGTTGAAATATTTATGGTATCAATATATCCTGTGTATATAATTACCCAGATTACGGGTGCGTATCTGATTGCTAAGTTATAAAATGTATGAGATAGATGTGATCCATCAATGGCGATTGGATACGTGGTGGAGAGGTATTTTGGTGATGCAAGAGATTTAAATGATGTGATCAGAGTATTTATATCCCTTTTATGTGGATAATGGGTCTTGGATCGATGTTTGAAACATTCCAACCTTGTCTTTTGTTATGCATGGGAAGTGTCCAAAACGAAGATGATGCAGGTACGTACTTCAAGGGTAAGTATAGGGTTGAGGGCGTGACTATGAAGTGGGTTAGGGTTAGGATGTGGATAGGGTGTCGGGTGAGGGAAGGGTTAAGGTTACAGTGTGCAGAACAGCCCCCCAACTTGTTAGGGTGAGGGGTGAGGCGTGAGGGTTAGGGTTAGGGGTGAGGGTGAGGGTAAGGCTTCAAGGTGAGGGTGAGGGTAAGGGTTCAGGGTGAGGGTGTGGGTGAGGGCGAGGGTAAGGGCTCGGGGTGAGGGTTCAGGGTGAAGGTGTGGGTCTCACATCTGATAAACGATTGCATTCCAAATATACCCTTCATTTCCCTCGAACAGAGCTCTCACTGTTGGAGCCCTTGGCAGTGTGGAAGCCACCGGCCCCTAAGCCACCACAAGAACGCCTGGGGCCTAGGTGCAAAGGCAAGGCAGGAGCAGAGCTGAGGCCAGGAAGGTGCCAGTGGCGTCTCCCAACCTCGTGCAGACTGCTCCTTCCTGGGCAGGAAGTCTAGAAGCCAGGCAAGTCTGGGCAAGGCTCGCCCCAGGCAGAGCAGCCTCGCGCAAGGAACTCTGCCAGATCAGGGCTCTCAGCGGAGCTGGAGCTCTGCCGATACTGGAGGCGCACTCGGCTCCACCCCAGCAAGGCTTGCAGCAGCAGGCGACTGGGCTGCCTCCTCTTCCCCGGAGGAGGCTCCCTTCCACTTGTCCTGTGCACTCGGCTTCCAGGCGGAGCCATACCTCGCCTCCTGCAGGTCTTGGCTCAGGGGTTACTTCCCCTGAGCTGGGGTTGTGGGCGGGAACCCAGACACGCAGGGGCAGGCCCCAACAACCTGCACACAGCTCTGCTGGGGAGAAGAGCATTAGGGAACCTATGTATTTCAGGCAAATGATGGGAGACCACAAGTGAGTCGCCAGCCTGCTGGCTGCAGACACCACCCAGGGGCCCTGGGTGCATGGTGCTCTCAATGTGGCGCTGAGTCTGGACAGCCAAGCAACAGCTGAAGGAGCTCTGCAGTTGCCCTTCCCTTCCCGTCGACAGAGCTCTCAGTGCTGGAGCCCTTGGAAGTGTGGAACTCAGCGATCCCTAAGCCCTCCCAAACACATGTCTCTGCTGGGGAGGAGAGTGCTAGGGAACATACGTCTCTCACACACTTTCTAGGCACACACGGAGTCAGCCTCTGGGAGTGTGGGGATGCAAAACCCAGCCAGGGGCCCTTGGAACCTGGTGCTCTCCGTGCAGCGCTTAGTCTGGGCGGCCAAGCAACCGCTGAAGGAGCCCTGCTGTTGCCCTTCGCTTCCCTCTGACAGAGCTTTCACTGCTGGAGCCCTTGGCAGTGTGCAACCCACCAGCCCCTAAGCCCTCCTCAAGGACGCTGGGAACTAAGTGCAAAGGCAAGGCAGGGGTAGAGCTGAAGCCAGGAAGGCGCCAGTGGCGTTTCCCAGCCTCACACAGCCTGCTCCTTCCTGGGGAGGGAGCCTAAAAGCAAGGCAAGTCTGCGCAAGGCTCGCCTATGGCAGAGCATCTTGCGCACATGAAACTCTGCCAGATCGGGCCTCTGAACAGAGCTAGAGATCTGCCTGTACTGGAGGCACACTTAGCTCCGTGCAAGCAGGGCTTTCAACTTGACGGGCTGGGCTGCCTCCTCTTCCCCCGAGGAGGCTCGCTTCCCTGCTGGCTGTGCACTCGCCTATCAGGCGGGGGCGCAGGGCTCCTCCAGCAGGTCTTGCCTCAGGGGCTGCTTCCCCTGAGTTGGGGCTGTGGGCAGGAACCCAGACACGCAGGATCAGGCCCCAACCACCTGCACATGTCTCTGCTGGGGAGGAGAGTGCTAGGGAACCTACGTCTGTCATACACTTTCTGGGCACCCACAGGAATCAGCCTCCGTGTGTGCGGGCTGAAAACCCCAGCCAGGGGCCCTGGGAGCCTGGTGCTCTCCGTGTGGCGCTGATTCTGGCGGCCAAGCAAACCGCTGGAGGAGCCCTGCAGTTGCCCTTCCCTTCCCTCTGACAGAGCTTCTCACTGCTGGAGCCCTTGGCAGTGTGCAACCCACCAGCCCCTAAGCCCTCCTCAAGGACGGACTGGGACCTAAGTGCAAAGGCAAGGCAGGATTGGAGCTGAGGCAAGGAAAGGCGCCAGTGGCGATCTCCCAGGCTCGCTCAGCCTGCTCCTTCCTGGGAGAGGCAGCCTAAAAGCAAGGCAAGTCTGGGCAAGGCTAGCCCCCTGGCCAGAGCAGCCTCGCGCCAGGAAACTCTGCCAGATCGGGGCTCTGAGCAGAGCTAGAGCTCTGCCGTACTGGAGGCGCACTTAGCTCCGTGCAAGCAGGGCTTTCCTCTTGACTGGGCTGGCTGCCTCCTCTTCTCCCCGAGGAGGCTCGCTTACACCTGCTGGCTGTGCTCTCGCCTATCAGGCGGGCGCGCAGGGCTCCTCCAGCAGGTCTTGCCTCAGGGGCTGCTTCCCCTGAGTTGAGGCTGTGGGCGGGAACCCAGACACGCAGGATAAGGCCCCAACCACCTGCACATGTCTCTGCTGGGGAGGAGAGTGCTAGGGAACCTACGTCTCTCAACACTTTCTAGGCACCCACGGAGTCAGCCTCTGGAGTGTGGGGATGCAAAACCCAGCCAGGGGCCCTTGGAACCTGGTGCTCTCCGTGCGGAGCTTTGTCTGGGCGGCCAAGGAACCGCTGAAGGAGCCCTGCTGTTGCCCTTCGCTTCCCTCTGACAGAGCTTTCACTGCTGGAGCCCTTGGCAGTGTGCAACCCACCAGCCCCTAAGCCCTCCTCAAGGACGCTTGGGACCTAAGTGCAAAGGCAAGGCAGGGGTAGAGCTGAAGCCAGGAAGGCGCCAGTGGCGTTTCCCGAGCCTCACACAGCCTGCTCCTTCCTGGGGAGGGAGCCTTAAAGCAAGGCAAGTCTGCGCAAGGCTCGCCTATGGCAGAGCATCTTGGTGCCAGGAACTCTGCCAGATCGGGCCTCTGAACAGAGCTAGAGATCTGCCGTACTGGAGTCGCACTTAGCTTCCGTGCAAGCAGGGACTTTCAGCTTGACGGGGACTTGGCTGCCTCCTCTTCCCCCCGAGGAGGCTCGCTTCCCTGCTGGCTGTGCACTCGCCTATCAGGCGGGGGCGCAGGGCTCCTCCAGCAGGTCTTGCCTCAGGGGCTGCTTCCCCTGAGTTGGGGCTGTGGGCAGGAACCCAGACACGCAGGATCAGGCCCCAAACACCTGCACATGTCTCTGCTGGGGAGGAGAGTGCTAGGGAACCTACGTCTGTCATACACTTTCTGGGCACCCAAGGAATCAGCCTCCGTGTGTGCGGGGCTGAAAACCCCAGCCAGGGGCCTGGGAGCCTGGTGCTCTCGGTGCGGCGCTGATTCTAGGCGGCCTAGAAACCGCTGGAGGAGCCCTGCAGTTGCCCTTCCCTTCCCTCTGACAGAGCTCTCACTGCTGAAGCCCTTGGCAGTGTGCAACCCACCACCCCCTAAGCCCTCCCCAACCACGCCTGGCACCTATGTGCAAAGGCAAGGCAGGATTGGAGCTGAGGCAAGGAAGGCACCAGTGGCGTCTCCCAGGCTCGCTCAGACAGCTCCTTCCTGGGGAGGGAGCCTAAAAGCAAGGCAAGTCTGGGCAAGGCGAGCCCCCGGCCGAGCAGCCTCGCGCCAGAAACTCTGCCAGATCGGGGCTCTGAGCAGAGCTAGAGCTCTGCCGTACTGGAGGCCCACTTAGCTCCGTGCAAGCAGGGCTTTCCTCTTGACTGGGCTCGGCTGCCTCCTCTTCTCCGAGGAGGCTCGCTACACTGCTGGCTGTGCTCTCGCCTATCAGGCGGTGCGCGCAGGGCTCCTCCAGCAGGTCTTGCCTCAGGGGCTGCTTCCCCTGAGTTGGGGCTGTGGGCGGGAACCCAGACACGCAGGATAAGGCCCCAACCACCTGCACATGTCTCTGCTGGGAGGAGGAGGCTAGGGAACCTACGTCTCTCACACACTTTCTAGGCACCCACCGGAGTCAGCCTCTGGGAGTGTGGGGATGCAAAACCCAGCCAGGGGCCCTTGGAACCTGGTGCTCTCCGTGCGGAGCTTTGTCTGGGCGGCCAAGGAACCGCTGAAGGAGCCCTGCTGTTGCCCTTCGCTTCCCTCTGACAGAGCTTTCACTGCTGGAGCCCTTGGCAGTGTGCAACCCACCAGCCCCTAAGCCCTCCTCAAGGACGCTTGGGACCTAAGTGCAAAGGCAAGGCAGGGGTAGAGCTGAAGCCAGGAAGGCGCCAGTGGCGTTTCCGAGCCTCACACAGCCTGCTCCTTCCTGGGGAGGGAGCCTTAAAGCAAGGCAAGTCTGCGCAAGGCTCGCCTATGGCAGAGCATCTTGGTGCCAGGAACTCTGCCAGATCGGGCCTCTGAACAGAGCTAGAGATCTGCCGTACTGGAGTCGCACTTAGCTTCGTGTAAGCAGGGATTTCAGCTTGACGGGGACTTGCTGCCTCCTCTTCCCCGAGGAGGCTCGCTTCCCTGCTGGCTGTGCACTCGCCTATCAGGCGGGGGCGCAGGGCTCCTCCAGCAGGTCTTGCCTCAGGGGCTGCTTCCCCTGAGTTGGGGCTGTGGGCAGGAACCCAGACACGCAGGATCAGGCCCCAAACACCTGCACATGTCTCTGCTGGGGAGGAGAGTGCTAGGGAACCTACGTCTGTCATACACTTTCTGGGCACCCAAGGAATCAGCCTCCGTGTGTGCGGGCTGAAAACCCCAGCCAGGGGACCTGGGAGCCTGGTGCTCTCCGTGTGGCGCTGAATCTGGGCGGCCAAGCAACCGCTGGAGGAGCCCTGCAGTTGCCCTTCCCTTCCCTCTGACAGAATTCTCACTGCTGGAGCCCTTG
>NW_017202809.1:0-6246 GCF_001704415.2 Capra hircus
AAGGAAAAAACAGGTTTCCCTGGAATGGACTGAGACATCTGGGACTCTGGGAATGTGGCACGACCCTGGAGTTCCTCTCGCCTTTCCTGTGGAGAGCGCCTCCACTTGAGATGCGATGGGAACGCCGGGAATTCTTTCCGACAACGCAGGGAAAGGATCCGTCCTCTCGAGCTAGGAGGTGGAAACGGGGGCTCCTCTGGATATGGGCGGACTCTCGTGCTTCCTCTCGAGTGGAGTCGGGTATGTCGTGGAACTTCTTGAGTTGCAGCATGGTGTGAAGGACCCTTTGGAAAGTTCCAGAGTTTAGGTGTGATTAGCCTCGAGACGCCTCAGCGGAAATGGGCCTCATCTCGCCTGGAGGGGAGAACCTCCTGGATTTTCTCGAGTTGCGGCAGTGCTCTCGACTTACGTCGGGGACCTCAGGGACCCTCTCTGGTGGCCTCAGGAAAGGCCAGTCCCCATTCGAGTTTCTCGGTGGCCTCTCGGGGCGCCTCTCGGGTTTCCTCTCCCGTCGATGCTGGGCCTAAGACCTTGTGTGGAGTCAGTGCCGGAACCTGAGGAATCCTCTCCAGTGCTGACATGGATCTTGGGGTACGTCTGGAGTCTCCCCAGGGGAGTCAGTCCTCGTCTCGAGTGGGGCATGCACATGCGCTTTCCTCCCCAGCTGTAGCAGCAGTGTCACGCTTCCCTTCGAGTGGATCAAAGGGATCTGTGGCTTTCCCTCGAGGCTTTCCCACAGGTTTTTCCACGAGGCTTTCCCACTCGTCCACGTGCCACCGTGGTGTGAGTCGATCCTCGGCTTGAAAGTCGAGGCAGTGCAGGGAAACAGGTTTCCCTGGAATGGACTGAGACATCTGGGCGACTCTGGGAATGGTGGCACGACCCTGGAGTTCCTCTCGCCTTTCCTGTGGTTAGCGCGCCTCCTCTTGAGATGTGACGGGAATGCCGGGAATTCTTTCCCGACCACGCAGGGAAAGGATCCCTCCTCTCGAGCTAGGAGGCGGAAACGGGGCTCCTCTGGATGTGGGCGGGACTCTCGTGCTTCCTCTCGAGTGGAGTCGGGAATGTTGCGGAACTTCTTGAGTTCCAGCAAGGTGTGAAGGACCCTTTGGAAGTTCCAGAGTTTAGGTGTGATTAGCCTCGAGACGCCTCAGCGGAAATGGCCTCATCTCGCCTGGAGGGGAGAACCTCCTGGATTTTCTCGATTTGCGGCAGGTGCTCTCGACTTACGACGGGGACCTCAGGGACCCGCTCTGGTGGCCTCAGGAAAGGCCAGTCCCCTTGCGAGTTGCTCGGGGGCCTCTCGGGGGTCTCTCGGGATTCCTCTCCAGTCGATATCGGGGCCTAAGACCTTTGTGTGGAGTCGTGCCAGACCTGAGGATTCCTCTCCAGTGCTGACATGGATCTTGGGGTACTTCTGGAGTCTCCCCAGGGAGTCAGTCCTCGTCTCGAGTGGGGGCATGCACGTGCGCTTTCCTCCGAATGTAGCAGTGTCACCCTTTCCTTCACGTGGAACAAGGGATCTGTGGCTTTCCCTCGAGGCTTTCCCACGAGGCTTTCCCACAGGGCTGCCACGTGCCACCGTGGTGTGAGTCGATCCTCGGCTTGAAAGTCGAAACAGTGCAGGGAAAACAGGTTTCCCTGGAATGGACTGAGACATCTGGGGGACTCTGGGTGTGGCACGACCCGGAGTTCCTCTCGCCTTTCCTGTGGAGAGCGCCTCCACTTGAGATGCGACGGGAACGCCGGGAATTCTTTCCCGACGCAGGGAAAGGATCCCTCCTCTCGAGCTAGGAGGCGGAAACGGGGCTCCTCTGGATGTGGGCGGGACTCTCGTGCTTTCCTCTCGAGTGGAGACGGGTATGTCGGGGAAATTCTTGAGTTGCAGCAAGGGTGTGAAGGACCCTTTGGAAGTTCCAGATGTTAGATGTGATTAGCCCCGAGACGCCTCAGGTGAAATGTTCCTCATCTCGCCTGGAAGGGAGAACCTCCTGGATTTTCTTGGGTTGCGGCCGTTGCTCTCGATTTACGACGGGGACCTCACTGACCCTCTCTGGTGGCCTCAGGAAAGGCCAGTCCCCATCCGAGTTGCTCCTGGGGGTCTCGGGATTCCTCTCCCATCGATGCCGGGGCCTAAGGCCTTGTGTGGAGTCGGTGCCGGAACCTGAGGATTCCTCTCCAGTGCTGACATGGATCTTGGGTACTTCCGGAGTCTCCCCAGGGGAGTCAGGCCTCGTCTCGTGTAGGGGCATGCACGCTGCGCTTCCCCCCGAGCTGTAGCTGCAGTGTCGTGCTTCCTTCGCGTGGATCAAGGGATCTGTGCCTTCCCCTCGAGGCTTTCCCACGAGGCTTTCCCACAGGGCTGTCCCACGTGCCACCGTGGTGTGAGTCGATCCTCGGCTTGAAAAGTCGAGGCCAGTGCAGGGAAAACAGGTTTCCCTGGAATGGACTGAGACATCTGGGGGACTCTGGGAATGGTGGCACGACCCTGGAGTTCCTCTCGCCTTTCCTGTGGAGAGCGCCTCCTCTTGATATGCGACGGGAACGCCGGGAATTCTTTCCCGACCTCGCAGGGAAAGGATCCCTCCTCTCGTGCTAAGAGCGGAAACGGGGCTCCTCTGGATGTGGGCGGGACTCTCGTGCTTCCTCTCGAGTGGAGCCGGGTATGTCGGGGAACTATTTGAGTTGCAGCAAGGGTGTGAAGGACCCTTTGGAAGTTCCAGATGTTAGATGTGATTAGCTCGAGACGCCTCAGCACAAATGCGCCTCATTTCGCCTGCAGGGGAGAACCTCCTGGATTTTCTCGAGTTGCGGCAGGTGCTCTCGACTTACAAAGGGGACCTCAGAGTCCCGCTCTGTGGCCTCAAGGAAAGGCCAGTCCCCATGCGAGTTGCTCCCGGGCCTCTCGATTCCACTCCCGTCGATGCTGGGTCCTAAGACCTTGTGTGGAGTCAGTGCCCGAAACCTGAGGATTCCTCTCCATTGCCGACATGGATCTTGGGGTACTTCTGGAGTGCTTCCCAGGGAAGTCAGTCTCGTCTCGAGTGGGGGCATGCACGTGCGCTTTCCTCCCGAGCTGTAGCAGCAGTGTCACGCTTCCCTTCGCGTGGATCAAGGGATCTGTGTCTTTCCCTCGAGGCTTACCCACGAGGCTTTCCCATCAGGCTTTCCCACAGGGCTGTCCCAAAGTGACACCGTGGTGTGAGTCGATCCTCGGCCTTGAAAGTCGAGGCAGTGCAGGGAAAACAGGTTTCCCTGGAATGGACTGAGACATCTGGGGGACTCTGGGAATGGTGTCACGACCCTGAAGTTCCTCTCACCTTTCCTGTGGAGAGTACCTCCTCTTGAGATGCGACGGAAACGGCAGGAATTCTTTTCCGACCACGCAGTAAAAGGATCCCTCCTCTCGAGCTAGGAGGCGGAAACGGGGCTCCTCTGGATGTGGGCGGGACTCTCGTGCTTCCTCTCGAGTGGAGACGGGTATGTCGGGCAACTTCTTGAGTTGCAGCAAGGTTGTGAAGGACCCTTTGGAAGTTGGAGAGGTTAGGTCTGATTACCCTGAGACGCCTCAGTGGAAATGGGCCTCATCTCGCCTGGAGGGGAGAACCTCCTGGATTTTCTCGAGTTGCGGCAGGTGCTCTCGACTTACGACGGGGACCTAAGAGTCCCGATCTGGTGGCCTCAGGAAAGGCCAGTCCCCATGCGAGTTGCTCGCGTGCTTCTCGGGATTCCACTCCCGTCGATGCTGGATCCTAAGACCTTGTGTGGAGTCAGTGCCGGAACCTGAGGATTCCTCTCCAGTGCCGACATGGATCTTGGGTACTTCTGGAGTCTCCCCAGGGAAGTCAGTCCTCGTCTCGAGTGGGGCATGCACGGGCGCTTTCCTCCCGAGCTGTAGCACAGTGTCACGCTTCCCTTCGCGTGGATCAAGGGATCTGTGACTTTCGCTCGAGGCTTTTCGACGAGGCTTTCCCACAGGGCTGTCCCACGTGCCACCGTGAAGTGAGTCGATCCTCGGCTTGAAAGTCGAGGCAGTGCAGGGAAAACAGGTTTCCCTGGAATAGACTGAGACATCTGGGGGACTGTGGGAATGGTGGCCCGACCCTGGAGTTCCTCTCGCCTTTCCTGTGGAGAGCGCCTCCTCTTGACATGCGACGGGAAAGCCGGGAATTCTTTCCCGAACACGCAGGGAAAGTATCCCTCCTCTCGAGCTATGAGATAGAGACGGGGCTCCTCTGGATGTGGGCGGGACTCTCGTGCTTCCTCTCGAGTGGAGCCGGGTATGTCGGGGAACTTCTTAAGTTGCAGTAAAAGTGTGAAGGACCCTTTGGGAGTTCCAGAGGTTAGGTGTGATTAGCCTCGAGACGCCTCAGCGGAATGGCCTCATCTCGCCTGGCGGGGAGAACCTCCTGTATTTTCTCGAGTTGGGACAGGTGCTCTCGACTTACGACGGGGACTTCAGGGACCCGCTCTGGTGGCCTCAGGAAAGGACAGTCCCCATGCGAGTTCCTCGGGGACCTCTCGGGATTCCTCTCCCTTCGATGCTGGGGCCTAAGACCTTGTGTGGAGTCAGTGCCGAAACCTGAGGATTCCTCTCCAGTGCTGACATTGATTTTGGGCTACTTCTGGAGTCTCGCCAGGGGCGTCAGTCCTCGTCGCGAGTAGGGGCATACACGTGCACTTTCCTCCCGTGTTGTAGCAGAAGTGTTGCCCTTCCCTTCGCGTGGATCAAGGGATGTGTGGCTTTCCCTCGAGGCTTTCCCACGAGGCTTTCCCACGAGGCTTTCCCACAGGGCTGTCCCACGTGCCACCGTGGTGTGAGTCGATCCTCGGCTTGAACGTCGAGGCAGTGCAGGGAAAACAGGTTTCCCTGGAATGGACTGAGACATCTGGGGGACTCTGGGAATGGTGGCACGACCCTGGAGTTCCTCTCGCCTTTCCTGTGGAGAGCGCCTCCTCTTGAGATGCGACGGAAACGCCGGGAATTCTTTCCCGACCACGCAGGGAAAGGATCCCTCCTCTCGAGCTAGGAGGCGGAAACGGGGCTCCTCAGGATGTGGGCGGGACTCTCGTGCTTCCTCTCGAGTGGAGACGGGCATGTCGGGGAACTATTTGAGTTGCAGCAAGGTTGTGAAGGACCCTTTGGAAGTTCCAGATGTTAGATGTGATTAGCCTCGAGACGCCTCAGCGGAAATGGGCCTCATCTCGCCTGCCTGGAGAACCTCCTGGATTTTCTCGACTTGCGGCAGGTGCTCTCGACTTACGACGGGGACCTCAGGGACCCGCTCTGGTGGCCTCAGGAAAGGCCAGTCCCCATGCGAGTTGCTCGGGGGCTCTCGGGATTCCTCTCCCTTCGATGCGGGGCCTAAGACCTTGTGTGGAGTCAGTGCCGGAACCTGAGGATTCCTCTCCAGTGCTGACATGGATCTTGGGTACTTCTGGAGTCTCCCCAGGGGGTCAGTCCTCGTCTCGCGTGGGGCATGCACGTGCGCTTTCCTCCCGAGCTGTAGCAGAAGTGTTGCTTCCCTTCGCGTGGATCAAGGGATCTGTGGCTTTCCCTCGAGGCTTTCCCACGAGGCTTTCCACGAGGCTTTCCCACAGGGCTGTCCCACGTGCCACCGTGGTGTGAGTCGATCCTCGGCTTGAAAGTCGAGCAGTGCAGGGAAAACAGGTTTCCCTGGAATGGACTGAGACATCTGGGGGACTCTGGGAATGTGGCACGACCCTGGAGTTCCTCTCGCCTTTCCTGTGGAGAGCGCCTCCTCTTGAGATGCGACGGAACGCCGGAATTCTTTCCCGACACGCAAGGAAAGGATCCCTCCTCTCGAGCTAGGAGGCGAAACGGGGCTCCTGGATGTGGGCGGACTCTCGTGCTTCCTCTCGAGTGGAGACGGGTATGTCGGGGAACTATTTGAGTTGCAGCAAGGTTGTGAAGGACCCTTTGGAAGTTCCAGATGTTAGATGTGATTAGCCTCGAGACGCCTCAGCGGAAATGGGCCTCATCTCGCCTGGAGGGGAGAACCTCCTGGATTTTCTCGAGTTGCGGCAGGTGCTCTCGACTTACGACGGGCGACCTCAGGGACCCGCTCTGGTGGCCTCAGGAAAGGCCAGTCCCCATGCGAGTTGCTCGGGAGTCTCGGGATTCCTCTCCCGTCGATGCCGGGCCTCCTAGACCTTGTGTGGAGTCGGTGCCGGAACCTGAGGATTCCTCTCCAGTGTCCTTGACAAAATGCGATCTTGATCTCT
>NW_017202810.1:0-6245 GCF_001704415.2 Capra hircus
GTGCTGACATGTTTTTGGGATACTTCTGAAGTCTCCCAAGGGGAATCAGTCCTCGTCTCGAGTGGGGGCATGCGCATGCCCCTTCCTCCCGAGCTGTAGCAGCAGTGTCATGCTTCCCGTCGCGTGGATCAATGGATCTGTGGCTTTTCCTCTAGGCTTTTCCTAGAGGCTTTCCCACGAGGCTTTCCCACAGGGCGTCCCCCGTGCCACCGTGGTGTGAGGCGATCCTCGGCATGAAAGTTTAGGCACTCTGTAAAAACAAGATCCTCTGGAATGGACTGAGACATCTGGGGACGCTTGAAATGGTGGCACGACCATGGAGTTCCTCTCGCCTTTCCTGTGGAGAGCGCCTCCTCTTGAGATGCGACGAGAACGCCGGGAATTCTTTCCCGACCTCGAAGGAAAGGATCCTCCTCTCGAGCTATGAGCGGAAACGGGGCTCCTCTGGATGTGGGCGGAACTATCGTGCTTCCTCTTAAGTGCAGACGGGTATGTCGGGGAACTTCTTGATTTGCAGCAAGGGTGTGAAGGACCCTTTGGAAGTTCCAGAGTTTAAGTGTGCTTAGCCTTGAGATGTGTCAGCGGAAATAGGCTTCATTTTGCCTGGAGGGGAGAACATCCTTGATTTTCTCCAGTTGCGGCAGGTGCTCTCGACTTACAATGGGGACCGCAGGGACCCGCTCTGGTGCCTCAGGAAAGGCCAGTCAAGATCCAAGACAACATTGGAGAGGGAGAGACATCACGAGAGGCTCCCGAGCAACTCGCATGGGGACTGGCCTTTCCTGAGGCCACCAAAGCGGGTCCCTGAGGTCCCCGTCGTAAGTCGAGAGCACCTGGCGCAACTCGAGAAAATCCAGGAGGTTCTCCCCTCCAGGCGAGATGAGACCCATTTGCGCTGAGGCATCTCGAGGCTAATCACACCTAACCTCTGGAACTTCCAAAGGGCCCTTCACACCATTGCTGCAACTCAAGAAGTTCCCCGACATACCCGTTTCCACTCGAAAGGAAGCACGAGAGTCCGCCCACAACCAGAAGAGCCCCGTTTCAGCCTCATAGCTCGAGAGGAGGGATCCTTTCCCTGCGTGGTCGGGAAAGAATTCCGGAGTTCCCTTCGCATCTCAAGAAGAGGGCCTCTCCACAGGAAAGGCGAGAGGAACTCCAGGGTCGTGCCACCATTCCCTGAGTCCCCCAGATGTCTCAGTCCATTCCAGGGAAACCTGTTTTCCCTGCACTGCCTTGACTTTCAAGCCGATGATCGACTACACCACGGTGGCACGAGGGACAGCCCTGTTGGAAAGCCTCGAGGTAAAGCCTCGTGGAAAGCCTCGGAGGAAAGACACAGATCCCTTGATCCTCGCAAAGGGAATCGTGACACTGCGGCTACAGCTCGGGAGGAAAGCCCACGTGCATGCCCCACTCGAGACGAGGACTGACTCCCCTGGGGAGACTCCAGAAGTCCCCAAGACCCATGTCATACGGGAGAGGAATCCTCAGGTTCCGGCACAAATCCACACAAGGTCTTAGTCCACGGCATCGACAGGAGAGGAATCCCGAGAGGCCCCGAGCAACTCGCATGTGGACTGGCCTTTTCTGAGGCCACCAGAGCGGGTCCCTGAGGTCCCCGTCGTAAGTCCAGAGCACCTGCCGCCACTCGAGAAAAACCAGGAGGTTCTCCCCTCCATTCTAGATGAGGCCCATTTCCTGAGGGGTCTCGAGGCTAATCACACCTAACTTCTGGAACTTCCAAAGGGTCCTTCACACCCTTGCTGCAACTCAAGAAGTTCCGAGACATACCCGTCTCCACTCGAGAGAAAGCACGATTGTCCCGCCCACATCCAGAGGAGCCCCGTTTCCGCCTCCTAGCTCGAGAGGAGGGATCCTTTCCCTGCGTGGTCGGGAAAGAATTTCCAGCGTTCCCGTCGCATCTCAAGAGGAGCCGCTCACCACAGGAAAGGCGAGAGGAACTCCAGGGTGGTGCCACCATTCCCAGAGTCCCCCAGATTTCTCAGTCCATTCCAGGGAAACCTGTTTCCCTGCACTGCCTCGACTTTCAATCCGAGGAACGACTCACACCACGGTGGCACGTGGGACAGCCCTGTGGGAATTCCTCATGAAAAGGCATCGTGGGAAAGCCTCCAGATAAAGCCACAGATCCCTGGATCCTCGAGAAGGGAAGCGTGACACTGCTGCTACAGCTCTGGAGGAAAGTGCACATACATGCCCCAATAGAGATGAGGACTGACTCACCTGGGAGACTCCAGAAGTACCCCAAGAATCATGTAAGCACTGGAGAGTTATTCTCAGGGCGCTCCGCACCGACTCCACAAGGTATAAGGCGCCAGCATCGACGGGAGAGGAATTCGAGATGCCCCCAAACAACTCGCATGGGGACTGGCCTTTCCTGAGGAAACCAGAGCGGGTCCCTGAGGTCCCCATCGTAAGTCGAGAGCACCTGCCGCAACTCGAAAAATCCAGGAGGTTCTCCCCTCCAGGCGAGATGAGGCCCATTTCCGCTGAGGCGTCTCGAGGCTAATCACACCTAACCTCTGAACTTCCAAAGGGTCCTTCACACCCTTGCTGCAACTCAAGAAGTTCCCCGACATACCCGTCTCCACTCGAGAGGAAGCATGAGAGTCCCGCCCACATCCAGAGGAGCCCGTTTCCGCTTCTAGCTCGAAATGAGGGGTCCTTTCCCTGCGTGGTCGGGAAAGATTTCCCGCGTTCCCGTCGCATCTCAAGAGGAGGCGCTCTCCACAGGAAAGGCGAGAGGGACTCCAGGGTCGTGCCACCATTCCCAGAGTCCCCCAGATTTCTCAGTCCATTCCAGGGAAACCTGTTTTCCCTGCACTGCCTCGACTTTCAAGCCGACGATCGACCTACACCACGGTGGCACGGACAGCCCTGTTGGAAAGCCTCGAGGTAAAGCCTCGTGGGAAAGCCTCGAGGGAAAGCCACAGATCCCTTGATCCACGCAAAGGGAAGCGTGACACTGCGGCTACAGCTCGGGAGAAAGCCACATGCATGCCCCCACTCGAGACGAGGACTGACTCCCCTGGGGAGACTCCAGAAGTCCCCCAAGACCCATGTCAGCACTGCAGAGGAATTCTCAGGTTCCGGCACCGACTCCACACAAGGTCTTAGGCCCCGGCATCGACGGGAGAGGAATCCCGAGAGGCCCCGAGCAACACGCATGGGAACTGGCCTTTCCTGAGGCCACCAGAGCGCGTCCCTGAGGTCCCCGTCGTAAGTCGAGACCACCTGCCACAACTCGTGAAAATCCAGGAGGTTCTCCCCTCCAGGGGAGATGAGGACCATTTCCGCTGAGGCGTCTCGAGGCTAATCACACCTAACCTCTGGAACTGTCAAAGGGTCCTTCACACCCTTTCTGCAACTCAAGAAGTTCCCCGACATACCCGTCTCCACTCGAGAGGAAGCACGAGAGTCCCGCCCTCATCCAGAGGAGCCCCGTTTCCGCCTGCTAGCTCGAGAGGTGGAATCCTTTCCCTGCGTGATCGGCAAAGAATTCCAAGCGTTCCATCGCATCTCAAGAGGAGGCGCTCTCCACAGGAAAGGCGAGAGGAACTCCAGGGTCGTGCCACCATTCCCAGAGTCCCCCAGATGTCTCAGTCCATTCCAGGGAAACCTGTTTTCCCTGCACTGCCTCGACTTTCAAGCCGACGATCGAACTACACCACGGTGGCACGTGGGACAGCCCTGTGGGAAAGCCTCGTGGAAAGCCTCGAGGGAAAGCCACAGATCCCTTGATCCACGCGAAGGAAGCGTGACACTGCTGCTACAGCTCGGGAGGAAAGCGCACGTGCACGCCCCCATTCAAGACGAGGACTGACTCCCCTGGGGAGATTCCAGAAGTACCCCACGATCCATGTAAGCACTGGAGAGGAATCCTCCGGTTCCGGCAATGACTCCACACAAGGTCTTAGGCCCGGCATCGAAGGAAGAGGAATCTGGAGAGGCCCCAGAGCAACTCACATGGGGACTGGCCTTTCCTGAGGCCACCAGAGCGGGTCCCTGAGGTCCCCGTCGTAAGTCGAGAGCATCTGCTGCAATTCGAGGAAATCCAGGAGGTTCTCCCCTCCAGGCGAGATGAGGCCCATTTCCGCTGAGGCGTCTCGAGGCTAATCACACCTAACCGCTGGAACTTCCAAAGGGTCCTTCACACCCTTGCTGCAACTCAAGAAGTTCCCCGACATACCTGTCTCCACTCGAGAGGATGCACGAGAGTCCCGCCCACATCCAGCGGAGCCCGTTTCCGCTTCTAGCTCGAAAGGAGGGGGTCCTTTCCCTGCGTGGTCGGGAAAGAATTCCCGCGTTCCCGTCGCATCTCAAAGGAGGCGCTCTCCCACAGGAAAGGCGAGAGGGACTCCAGGGTCGTGCCACCATTCCCAGAGTCCCCCAGATTTCTCAGTCCATTCCAGGGAAACCTGTTTTCCCTGCACTGCCTCGACTTTCAAGCCGAGGATCGACTCACACCACGGTGGCACGTGGACAGACCTGTGGGAAAGCCTCATGGGAAAGCCTCATGGGAAAGCCTCGAGGTAAAGCCATAAATCGCTTGATCCACGAGAAGGGAAGCGTGACACTGCTGCTACAGCTCGGGAGGAAAGCGCACGTACCTACCCCACTCGAGACGAGGACTGACTCCCCTGGGGAGACACCAGAAGCCCCCAAGATTCATGTCAGCACTGGAGAGGAATCCTCAGTTTCCGGCACCGACTCCACACAAGGTCTTAGGCCCCGGCATTGACGGGAGAGGAAACCCGAGAGGCCCCGAGCAACTCGCATGGGGACTGGCCTCTCCTGAGGCCACCAGAGCGGGTCCCTGAGGTCCCCGTCGTAAGTCGAGAGCACCTGCCGCCATTCGAGAAAAACCAGGAGGTTCTCCCCTCCATTCTAGATGAGGCTCATTTCCGATGAGGCGTCTCGAGGCTACTCACACCTAACTCTGGAACTTCCAAAGGGTCCTTCACACCCTTGCTGCAACTCAAGAAGTTCCCTGACATACCCGTCTCCACTCGAGAGGAAGCACGATTGTCAAGCCCACATCCAGAGGAGCCCCGTTTCCGCCTCCTAGCTCGAGAGGAGGGATCCTTTCCCTGCGTGGTGGGGAAAGAATTTCCGGCGTTGCCGTCTCATCTCAAGAGGAGCCGCTCTCCACAGGAAAGGCGAGAGGAACTCCAGGGTCGTGCCACATTTCCAGAGTCCACCAGATGTCTCAGTCCATTCCAGGAAAACTGTTTTCCCTGCACTGCCTCGACTTTCAAGACGAGGATCGACTCACACCACGGTGGCACGTGGGACAGCCCTGTGGGAAAGCCTCCTGGGAAAGCCTCATGGGAAAGCCACGAGGAAAGCCACAGATCCCTTGATCCACGCGAAGGGAAGAGTGACACTGCTGCTACAGCTCGGGAGGAAAGCGCACGTGCATGCCCCCACTCGAGACGAGGACTGACTCCCCTGGGAGTCTCCAGAAATTCCCCAAGATCCATGTCAACACTGGTGAGGAATCCTCAGGTTATGGCACCGACTCCACACAAGGTCTTAGGCCCCAGCATCGACAGAAGAGGTATCCCGAGAGGCCACCGAGCAACTCGGATGGGGACTGTACTTTCCTGAGGCCACCAGAGCGGGTCCCTGAGGTCCCCGTCGTAAGTCGAGAGCACCTGCCGCAACTCGAGATAATCCAGGAGGTTCTCCCCTCCAGGCGAGATGAGGCCCATTTCCGCTGATTCCTTTCGAGGCTAAACACACCTAACCTCTGGAACTTCCAAAGGGTCCTTCACTCCCTTGCGGCAACTCAAGAAGGTCCCCGACATACCCGTCTCCACTCGAGAGGATGCACGAGAGTCCCGCCCACATCCAGAGGAGCCCCGTTTCCGCCTCCTAGCTCGAGAGGTGGGATCCTGTCCCTGCGTCGTCGGGAATGAATTTCCTGCTTTCCAGTTGCATCCCAAGAGCAGGCCGCTCTCCACAGGAAAAGCGAGAGGAACTCCAGGGTCGTGTCACCATTCCCAGAGTCCCCCAGATGTCTCAGTCCATTCAGGGAAACCTGTTTTCCCTCCACTCCTCGAATTTCAATCCGAGGATCGACTCACACCACGGTGGCACGTGGACAGCCCTGTTTGAAAGCCTCGTGTGAAAGCCTCGTGGGAAACCCTCTTGGGAAAGCCTCGTGTGAAAGCCTCAAGGGAAAGGCACAGATCCCTTGATCCACGCGAAGGGAAGAG
>NW_017202811.1:0-6245 GCF_001704415.2 Capra hircus
GCTCGCTTGAAAGTCGACGCAGTGCAGGGAAAACAGGTTTCCCTGGAATGGACTGAGACATCCAGAGGATTCTGGGAATGGTGGCTCGACCGTGGAGTTCCTCTCGCCTTTCCTGTGGAGCCCGCCTCTCTTGAGATGTGATGGGAACACCGGGAATTCTATCCGACCACGGAGGGAAAGGATCCCCTCTCGAGCTAGGAGGCGGAAACGGGGCTCCTCTGGATGTGGGCAGGACTCTCGTGCTTCCTCTCGGGTGGAGACGGGTATGTCGGGGTACTTCTTGAGTTGCAGTAAGGGTGTGAAGGACTCTTTGGAAGTTCCAGAGGTAAGGTGTGATTAGCCTCGAGATACCTCAGCGGTAATGGGAATCAGCTCGCCTGGAAGGGAGAACCTCCTGGATTTTCTCGAGTTGCAGCAGGTGCTCTCGACTTACGACAGGGACCGCAGGGACCCACTGTGGTGGCCTCAGGAAAGATCAGTCCCCATGCAAGTTGTTCTGGGGCCTCTCGGGATTCCTCTCACGTCGATGCAGGGGCCTAAGACCTTGTGTGGAGTCGGTGCTGGAACCTGAGGATTCCTCTCCAGTGCTGACATGGATCTTGGGGTACTTCTGGAGTCTCCCCAGGGGTGTCAGTCCTCGTCTCGAGTGGGGCCATGCACGTGCGCTTTCCTCCGAGCTGTAGCAGCAGTGTCACGCTTCCCTTCGCGTGGATCAAGGGATCTGTGGATTTCCCTAGAGGCTTTCCCACGAGGCTTTCCCACAGGGCTGCCCCACGTGCCACTGTGCTGTGAGTCGATCCTCGGCTTGAAAGTCGAGGCAGTGCAGGGAAACCAGGTTCCCTGGAATGGACTGAGACATCTGGGGACTCTGGCAATGGTGGCACGAACCTGGAGTTCCTCTCGCTTTTCCCGATGGAGAGCGCCTCCTCTTGAGATGCGACGGGAACGCCGCGAATTCTTTCCCCACCACGCAGGGAAAGGATCAAACCTCTCGAGCTAGGAGGCGGAAACGTGGCTCCTCTTGATGTGGGCGGCCCTTTCCTGCTTCCTCTCGAGTGGAGACGTGTATGTCGGGGTACTTCTTGAGTTGCAGCAAGGGTGTGAAGGACCCTTTGGAAGTTCCAGAGGTAAGGTGTGATTAGCCTCGAGATACCTCAGCTGAAATGGGCCTCATGTCGCCTGGAGGGGAGAACCTCCTGGATTTTCTCGAGTTGCGGCAGGTGCTCTCGACTTACGACAGGGACCTCAGGGACCCACTCTGGTGGCCTCAGGAAAGGCCAGTCCCCATGCGAGTTGCTCGGGGGCCTCTCGGGATTCCTCTCCCGTCGATGCCGGGGCCTAAGACCTTGTGTGGAGTCAGTGCCGGAACCTGAGGATTCCTCTCCAGTGCCAACATGGATCTTCGGGGACTTCTGTAGTCTCCCCAGAGGCGTAAGTCCTCGTCTCGAGTGGGGGCATGCACGTGCGCTTTCCTCCCGAGCTGGTAGCAGCCAGTGTCACGCTTCCCTTTTCGTGGATCAAGGGATCTGTGGCTTTCCCTCTAGACTTTCCCATGAGGCTTTCCCACGAGGCTTTCCCACAGTGCTTTCCCACGTGCCACAGTGGTGTGAGTCGATCCTCGGCTTGAAAGTCGAGGCAGTGCAGGGAAACCAGGTTCCCTGGAATGGACTGAGACATCTGGGGGACTCTGGCAATTGTGGCACGAACCTGGAGTTCCTCTCGCTTTTCCTCTGGAGAGCGCCTCCTCTTGAGATGCGACGGGAACGCCGCGAATTACTTTACCCACCACGCAGGGAAAGGATCAAACCTCTCGAGTTAGGAGGCGGAAACGTGGCTCCTCTTGATGTGAGCGGCACTTTCCTGCTTCCTCTCGAGTGGAGACGGGTATGTCGCGGAACTTCTTGAGTTGCAGCAAGGGTGTGAAGGACCCTTTGGAAGTTCGAGAGGTAAGGTTTGATTAGCCTCGAGATACCTCAGCGGAAATGGGCTTCATGTCGCTTGGAGGGAGAACCTCCTGGATTTTCTCGAGTTGCGGCATGTGCTCTCGACTGACGACGGGGACCTCAGGGACCCACTCTGGTGGCCTCAGGAAAGGCCAGTCCCCATGCGAGTTGCTCGGGGGCCTCTCGGGATTCCTCTCCCGTCGATGCCGGGGCCTAAGACCTTGTGTGGAGTCAGTGCCGGAACCTGAGGATTCCTCTCCCAGTGCCGACATGGATCTTCCGGGACTTCTGCAATCTCCCCAGAGGCGTAAGTACTCATCGCGAGTGGGGCATGCACGTGCGCTTTCCTCCCGAGCTTAGCAGCAGTGTCACGCTTCCCTTTTCGTGGATCAAGGAATCTGTGGCTTTCCATCTAGACTTTCCCATGAGGCTTTCCCACGAGGCTTTCCCACAGGGCTTTCCCACGTGCCACGGTGGTGTGAGTCGATCCTCGGCTTTAAAGTCGAGGCAGTGAAGGGAAAACAGTTTTTCCCAGGAATGGACTGAGACATCTGGGGGACTCAGGGAATGGTGGCACGACCCTGGAGCTCCTCTCGCCTTTCCTGTGGAGAGCGCCTCCTCTTGAGATGCGAAGGGAACGCCGGGAATTCTTTCCTGACCACGCAGGGAACGTATCCCTCCTCTCGAGCCAGCAGGCGGAAACGGGGCCACTCTGGATATGGGCGGGACTCTCGGATTCCTCTTGAGTGGACACGGGTATGTCGGGGAACTTCTTGAGTTGCAGCAAGGGTGTGAAGGACCCTTTGGAAGTTCCAGAGTTAAAGCGTGATTACCCCCTAGTTGCCTCAACGGAAATGGGCCTCATCTCGCCTGGAGGGGAGAACCTCCTGGATTTTCTCGAGATGCGGCAGGTGCTCTCGACTTACGACCGGGACCTCAGGGATCCGCTCTGGTGGCCTCAGGAAAGGCCAGTCCCCATGCGAGTTGCTCGGGGGCCTCTCGGATTCCTGTCTCGTCGATGCTGGGGCCTAAGACCTTGTGTGGAGTCAGTGCCGGAACCTGAGGATTCCTTTCCAGTGCAAACATGGATCTTAGGTACTTCTGGAGTCTCCCCAGGGCAGTCAGTCCTCGTCTCGAGAGGGGCATGCACGTGCGCTTTCCTCCCGAGCTGTAGCAGCAGTGTCGCGATTCCTTTTGCGTGGATCAAGGGATCAGGGTCTTTCCCTCGAGGCTTTCCCACGAGGCTTTCCCACAGGGCTGTTTCAAGTGCCACCGTGGTGTGAGTCGATCCTCGGCTTGAAAGTCGAGGCCAGTGGAAGGGAAAACAGGTTTCCCTGGAATGGACTGAGACACCTGGGGGACTCTGGGAATGGTGGCACGACCGTGAAGTTCCTCTCGCTTTTCCTGTGGATATCGCCTCCTCTTGAGATGCGACGGGAATGACGGGAATTCTTTCCTGACCACACAGGGAAAGTATCCCTCCTCTCGAGCTGCGTGGCGGAATCGGGGCTCCTTGGATGTGGTCGAGACTCTCGTGCTTCCTCTCGAGTTGAGACGGGTATGTCGGGGAACTTCTTGAGTTGAAGCAAGGGTGTGAAGGACCCTTTGGAAGTTCTCGACGTTAGGTGTGTTTCGCCTCGAGACGCCTCAGCGGAAATGGGCCTCATCTCGCCTGGAGGGGAGAACCTCCTGGATTTTCTCGTGTTGCGGCTGGTGCTCTCGACTTACGACGGGGACCTCAGGGACCCGCTCTGGTGGCCTCAGGAAAGGCCAGTCCCCATGCGAATTGCTCGGGGGCCTCTCCGGATTCCTCTCCCGTCGATGCCGGGGCCTAACACCTTGTGTGGAGTCGGTGCCGGAACATGAGGATTCCTCTCCAGTGCTGACATGGATCTTGGGGTACTTCTGGAGCCTCCACCGGGGATTCAGTCCTCGTCTAGACTTAGGTCATTCACGTGCCACTTTCCTCCCGAGCTGTAGCAGCAGTGTCATGCTTCCCTTCGCGTGGATGAAGAAATCTGTGGCTTTAACTCGAGGTTTTCGCAGCAGGCTTTCCCACGAGGCTTTCCCACAGGGCTGTCCCACGTGCCACCGTGGTGTGAGTCGATCCTCGGCTTGAAAGTCGAGCAGTGCAGGAAAAACTGGTTTCCCTGGAATGGACTGAGACATCTGGGGGACTCTGGGAATGGTGGCACGACCCTGGAGTTCCTCCTCGCCTTTCCTGTGGAGAGCGCCTGCTCTTGAGATGCGACGGGAACGCCTGGAATTCTTTCCGGAGCACGCAGGAAAAGGATCCCTCTATCGAGCTAGGAGATGGAAACGGGGCTCCTCTGTATGTGGGCGGGACTCTTGTGCTTCCTCTTGAGTGGAGACGGGTTATGTCGGGGAACTTCTTGAGTTGCAGCAGGGGTGTGAAGGACCCTTTGTAAGTTCCAGAGTTTAGGTGTGATTAGCCTCGAGACGCCTCAGCAGAAATTGGCCTCATCTCGCCTGCAGGGGAGAACCTCCTGGATGTTCTCGAGTTGCGGCAGGTGCTCTCGACTTACGACGGGGACCTCAGGAACCCGCTCTGGTGGCCTCAGGAAAGGCCAGTCCTCATGCGAGTTGCTCGGGCGCCTGTCGGGATTCCTCTCCATCGATGCCAGGGCCTAAGACCTTGTGTGGAGTCGGTGCCGGAACCTGAGGATTCCTCTCCAGTGCAGACATGGATATTGGCGTACTTCTGGAGTCTCCCCAGGGGAATCAGTCCTCGTCTCGAGTGGGGGCATGCACGTGCGCTTTCCTCCAGAGCTGTAGCAGCAGTGTCACGCTTCCCTTCACGTGGATTTAGGGATCAGGTGCTTTCCATCGAGGCTTTCCCACGAGGCTTTCCCACAGGCTTTCCACAGGCTGTCCCTCGTGTCACCGTGGTGTGAGTCGATCCTCGGCTTGAAAGTCGAGGCAGTGCAGGGAAAAGAGGTTTCCCTGGAATGGACGCAGACATCTGGGGAACTCTGGGAATGGTGGCACGACCCTGGAGTTCGTCTCACCTTTCCTGTGGAGAGCGCCTCCTCTTGAGATGCCACGGAAACGCCGGGAATTCTTTCCCGAGCACGCAGGGAAAGGATCCCTCCTCTCGAGGTAGGAGGCGGAAACGGGGCTACTGTCGATGTGGGTGGGGCTTCGTGCTTCCTCTCGAGTGGAGACGGGTATGTCGGGGAACTTCTTGAGTTGCAGCAAGGGTGTGAAGGACCCTTTGGAAATTCCAGAGGTTAGGTGTGATTAGCCTCGAGACACCTCAGCGGAAATGGGCCGCATCTCGCCTGGAGGGGAGAACGTCCTGAATGTTCTCGAGTTGCAGCAGGTGCTCTCGACTTACGACGGGGACCTCAGGGACCCGCTCTGGTGGCCTCAGGAAAGGCCAGTCCCTATGGGAGTTGCCAGGGGACCTCTCGGGATTCCTCTCCCGTCGAAGCTGGGGCCTAAGATATTGTGCGGAGTGGGTGCCGGTACCTGAGGATTCCTCTCCAGTGCTTACGTGGATCTTGGGGTACTTCTGGAGTCTCCCCATTGGAGTCAGTCCTCGACTCGAGTGGGGGCATGCACGTGCGTTTTCCTCTCGAGCTGTAGCAGCAGTGTCACACTTCCATTCGCGTGGATCAAGGGATCTGTGGCTTTCCCTCGAGGCTTTCCCACGAGGCTTTCCCACGAGGCTTTCCCACAGGGCGGTCCCACGTGCCACCGTGGTGTGAGTCGATCCTCGGCTTGAAAGTCGAGGCAGTGCAGGGAAAACAGGTTTCCCTGGAATGGACTGAGACATCTGGGGACTCTGGGAATGGTGGCACGACCCTGGAGTTCCTCTCGCCTTTCTGTGGAGAGCGCCTCCTCTTGAGATGCGACGGGAACGCCGGGAATTCTTTCCCGAACACGCAGGGAAAGGATCCCTCCTCTCGAGCTAGGAGGCGGAAACGGGGCTCATCTGGATGTGGCGGACTCTCGTGCTTCCTCTCGAGTGGAGACGGGTATGTCGGGGAACTTCTTGAGTTGCAGCAAGGGTGTGAAGACCCTTTGGAAGTTCCAGATGTTAGATGTGATTAGCCTCGAGACCGCCTCAGCGGAAATGGGCCTCATTCGCCTGGAGGGGAGAACCTCCTGGATTTTCTCGAGTTGCGGCAGGTGCTCTCGACTTACGACGGGGACCTCAGGGACCCGCTCTGGTGGCCTCAGGAAAGGCCAGTCCCCGCGAATTGCTCGGGGCACTCTCAGGATTCCTCTCCCAGTCGATGCCGGTGCCTAAGACCTTGTGTGGAGTCGTGCCGGAAC
>NW_017202812.1:0-6245 GCF_001704415.2 Capra hircus
AAAGGTCCTTCACACCCTTGCTGCAACTCAAGAAGTTCCCGACATACCCGTCTCCACTCGAGAGGAAGCACGAGAGTCCCGCCCACATCCAGAGGAGCCCCGTTTCCGCCCTCCTAGTTCGAGAGGAGGGATCCTTTCCCTGCGTGGTGGGGAAAGAATTCCCCGCGTTCCCGTAGCATCTCAAGAGGAGGCGCTCTCCACAGGAAAGGCGAGAGGAACTCCAGGGTCGTGCCATCATTCCCAGAGTCCCCCAGATGTCTCAGTCCATTCCAGGGAAACCTTTTTTCCCTGCACTGCCTCGACATTCCAAGCTGAGGATTGACTCACACCATGGTGGCACGGGGACAGCTCTGTGGGAAAAGCCTCGTGGGAAAGCCTCCTGGGAAAGCCTCGAGGGAAAGCCACATATTACTTGATGCATGCGAAGGGAAACGTGACACTGCTACTACAGCTCGGGAAGAAAGCGCACGTTCATGCCCCCACTAGAGAGGAGGACTGACTCACCTGGGGAGACTCCAGAAGTTCCCCAAGATCCATGTCAGCACTGGAGAGGAATCCTCAGGTTCCGGCACCGTCTCCACACAAGGTCTTAGGCCCGGCATCGACGGGAGAGGAATCCCGAGAGGCCCCGAGCAACTCGCATGGGGACTGGCCTTTCCTGAGGCCACCAGAGCGGGTCCCTGAGGTTCCCGTCGTAAGACGAGAGCACCTGCCGCAACTCGAGAAAATCCAGTAGTTTCTCCCCTGCAGACGAGATGAGGTCCATTTGCGCTGAGACCTCTCGAGGCTAATCACATCTAACATCGGGAACTTCCAAAGGGTCCTTCACAGCCTTGCTGCAACTGAAGAAGTTCCCTGACATACCCGTCTTCACTCGAGAGGAAGCACGAGAGTCCCGCCCCATCCTGAGGATCCCATTTCCGCCTCATAGCTCGAGAGGAGGGATCCTTTCCCTGCGTGGTCGGGAAAGAATTCCCCGCATTCCCGTCGCACCTCAAGTGGAGGCGCTCTCCACAGGAAAGGCGAGAGGAACTCCAGGGTCGTGCCACCATTCCAGAGTCCCCAGATGACTCAGTCAATTCCAGGGAAACCTGTTTTCCCTGCACTGCCTCGACTCTCAAGACGAGGATTGACTCACACCACGGTGGCACGTGGGACAGCCCTGTGGGAAAGCCTCGTGGGAAAGCCTCCTGCGAAAGCCTCGAGGAAAGCCACAGATCACTTGATCCACGCGAAGGGAAGCGCGACAGTGCTGCTACAGCTCGAGAGGAAAGCGCACGTGCAGGCCCCACTCGAGACGAGGACTGACTCCCCTGGGGAGACTCAGAAGAACCCCAAGATCCATGTCAGCACTGGAGAGGAATCCTCAGGTTCCGGCACCGACTCCACAAAAGGTCTTAGGCCCCGACTTCGACGGGAGAGGAATCCCGAGAGGCACCCGAGCAACTCGCTTGGGACTGGCCTTTCCTGAGGCAACCAGAGCGGGTCCCTGAGGTCCCCGTCGTAAGTTGAGACGACCTGCCGCAACTCGAGAAAATCCAGGAGGTTCTCCCCTCCTGGAGAGATGAGGCCCTTTTCCGCTGAGGCCTCTCGAGGCTATTCACACCTAACCTCTGGAACTTCCAAAGGGTCCTTCACACCCTTGCTGCAACTCAAGAAGTTCCCCGACATTCCCGTCTCCACTCGAGAGGAATCACGAGAGTCCCGCCCACATCCAGAGGAGCCCGTTTCCGCCTCCTAGCTCGAGAGGAGGGATCCTTTCCCTGCGTGGCCGGGAAAGAATTCCCGGCGTTCCCGTCGCATCTCAAGAGGAGTCGCTCTCCACAGGAAAGGCGAGAGGAACTCCAGGGTCGTGCCACCATTCCCAGAGTCCCCCAGATGTCTCAGTCCATTCCAGGGAAACCTGTTTTCCCTGCACTGCCTGGACTTTCAAGCCGAGGATCGACTCACACCACGGTGGCACGTGGGACAGCCCTGTGGGAAAGCCTCGTGGGAAAGCCTCTTGGGAAATTCTCGAGGGAAAGCCACAGATCCCTTGATCCACGGGAAGGGAAGCGTGACACTGCTGCAACAGCTCGGGAGGAAAGCGCACGTGCATGCCCCCACTCGATACGTGGACTGACTCCCCTGGGGAGACTCCAGAAGTACCCCAAGATCCATGTCAGCACTGGAGAGGAATCCTCAGGTTCAGGCACAGTATCCACACAAGATCTTCGGCCCCGGCATCAACGGGAGAGGAATCCCGAGAGGCCCAGAGCAATTCGCATGGGGACTGGCCTTTCCTGAGGCCACCAGAGCGGGTCCCTGAGGTTCCCGTCGTAAGTCGAGAACACCTGCCGCAACTCGAGAAAATCCAGGAGGTTCTCCCCTCCAGGCGAGATGAGGCCCATTTCTGCTGAGTCGTCTCGAGGCTAATCACACCTAACCTCTTGAACTTTCAAAGGGTCCTTCACACCCTTGCTGCAACTCAAGAAGTTTCCCGACATACCCGTGTCCACGCGAGAGGAAGCACGAGAGTTCCACCCACATCCAGAGGAGTCCCGTTTCCGCCTCCTAGCTCGTGAGGAGGGATCCTTTCCCTGCGTGGTCGGGAAAGAATTCCCGGCGTTCCCGTCGCATCCCTAGAGGATGCGCTCTCCACAGGAAAGGCGAGAGGAACTCCAGGGTCGTGCCACCATTCCAGAGTCCCCCAGATGTCTCAGTCCATTCCAGGGAAACCTGTTTTCCCTGCACTGCCTCGACTTTAAAGCCGAGGATCGACTCACTTCACGGTGGCACGTGGGACAACCCTGAGGGAAAGCCTCGTGGGAAAGCCTCGAGGGAAAGCCACAGATCCCTTGATCCACCGCGAACAGAAGCGTGACACTGCTGTTACAGCTCGGGAGGAAATCGCACGTGAATGCCCCAATCAAGTCGAAGTCTGACTCCCCTGGGCAGACTCCAGAAGTACCCCAAGATTCGTGTCAGCACTGCAGAGGAATCCTCAGGTTCCGGGACGGACTCCACACAAGGTCTTAGGCGCCAGAATCGACAGGAGAGGAATCCCGAGAGGCCCCCAAGCAACTCGCTTGGGGACTGGCCTTTCCTGAGGCCACCAGAGCGGGTCCCTGAGGTCCACGTCGTAAGTTGAGAGCACCTGCCGCAACTCGAGAAAATCCAGGAGGTTCTCCCCTCCTGGAGAGATGAGGCCCATTTCCGCTGAGGCTTCCGAGGCTAATCACACCTAACCTCTGGAACTTCCAAAGGGTCCTTCACACCCTTGCTGCAACTCAAGAAGTTCCCCGACTTTCCCGTCTCCACTCGAGAGGAAGCACGAGAGTCCCGCCCACATCCAGAGGAGCCCCATTTCCCCCTCCTAGCTCGAGAGGAGGTATCCTTTCCCTGCGTGGTCGGGAAAGAATTCCCGGCGATCCCGTCGCATCTCAAGAGGAGGCGCTCTCCACAGGAAAGGCGAGAGGAACTCCAGGGTCGTGCCACCATTCCCAGAGTCCCCCAGATATCTCAGTCCATTCAATGGAAACCTGTTTTCCCTGCACTGCCTCGACTTTCAAGCCGAGGATCGACTCACACCCCGGTGGCATGTGGGACAGCCCTGTGGGAAAGCCTCGTCGGAAAGCCTCGAGGGAAAGCCTCGAGGGAAAGCCACAGATCCCTTGATCCACGCGAAGGGAAGCATGACACTGCTGCTACAGCTCGGGAGCAAAGCGCACGTGCATTTCTCCACTTGAGACGAGGACTGACTCCCCTGGGGAAACTCCAGAAGTACCCCAAGATCCATGTCAGCACTGGAGAGGAATCCTCAGTTTGCGGCACCGACTGCACACAAGGACTTAGGCCCCAGCATCGACGAGAGAGGAATCCAGACAGGCTCCCCAATAATTCGCATGGGGACTGGCCTTTCCTGAGGCTACCAGAGCGGGTCCCTGAGGTCCCCGACGTACGTCGAAAGCTCCTGCCGCTACTCGCAAAATCCAGGAAGTTCTCCCCTCCAGGCGAGTTGAGGCCCATTTCCTCTGAGGCGTCACCAGGCTAATCACACCTAACCTCTAAACTTCCAAAGGGTCCTTCCCACCCTTGCTGCAACTCAAGAAGTTCCCCGACATAGCCGTCACCACTCGAGAGGAAGCACGATAGTCCCACCCACATCCAGAGGAGCCCCGTTTCCGCCTCATAGCTCGAGAGGAGGGATCCGTTTCCTGCGTGGTCGGGAAAGATTTCCCGGCCATCCCGACACATCTCAAGAGGAGGTGCTTTCCACAAGAAAGGCGAGAGGAACTCCAGGGACGTGCCACCATTCCCAGAGTACCCCAGGTGTCTCAGTCCATTCCCCGGAAAACTTTTTTCCCTGCAATTCCTCGAATTTCAAGCCGAGGATCGACTGACACCACAGTGGCACTTGGATAAGCCCTGTGGGAAAGCCTCGAGGGAAAGCCTCGTGGAAAAGCCTCGGGAAAGTCACAGATCCCTTGATCCACGCGAAGGGAAGCGTGACACTGCTGCTACAGCTCGGGAGGAAAGCGCACGTGCATGCCCCCACTCGAGACGAGAACTAACGCCCCTCGGAAGACTCCAGAAGTACCCCAAGATTCCTGTCGGCACTGGAGAGGAATCCTCAGGTTCCGCAAGAACTCCACACAAGGTCTTAGGCCACGGCATCCATGGGAGAGGAATCCCGAGAGGCCCGGAGCTACTCGCATGGGGACTGGCCTTTCCTGAGGCCACCAGAGCGGGTCCCTGACCCCCGTCATAAGTCGAGAGCACCTGCCGCAATTCGAGAAAATCCAGGAGGTTCTCCCCTCCAGGCGAGATGAGGCCCATTTCCGCTGAGGTGTCTCGAGGTTAATCATACCTAACCTCTGGAACTTCCTAAGGGTCCTTCACACCCTTGCTGCAACTCAAGAAGTTCCCTGACATACCCCTCTCCACTCGAGAGGAAGCACGAGAGTCCGCCCACATCCAGAGGAGCCCCGTTTCCGCCTCCTAGCTCGAGAGGAGGGATCCTTTCCCTGCGTGGTCGGGAAAGAATTCCAGTGTTCCCGACGCATCTCAAGAGGAGGCGCTCTCCACAGAAAGGCGAGACGAACTCCAGGGTGGTGAAACCATTCCTAGAGACCCCAGATTTCTCAGTCCATTTCAGGGAAACCTGTTTTCCCAGCTCTGCATCGACTTTCAAGCGTAGGATCGACTCACACCAAGGTGGCACGTGGGACAGCCCTGTGGGAAAGCCTCGGGAAACCCTCGTAGGAAAGCCTCGAGGGAAAGCCACAGATCCCTTGATCCACGCGAAGGGAAGTGCGACGCTGCTGCTACAGCTCGGGAGGAAAGCGCACGAGCATGCCACCACTCGAGAGGAGGACTGGCTCCCCTGGGGAGACTCCAGAAGTACCCCAAGATCCATGTCAGCACTGGAGAGGACTCCTCAGGTTCCGGCACCGACTCCACACAAGGTCTTAGGCCCCGGCATCGACCGGAGACGAATCCCAAGAGGCCCCGAGCAAATCGCATGGGGACTGGCCTTTCCTGAGGCCACCAGAGCGGGTCCCTGAGGTCCCCGTCGTAAGTACAGAGCACCTGCCGCAACTCGAGAAAATCCAGGAGGCTCTCCCCTCCAGGCGAGATGAGGCCCATTTCCGCTGAGGCGTCTCGAGGCTAATCACATCTAACATTGGAACTTCGAAAGGGTCCTTCACACCCTTTGCTGCTACTCAAGAAGTTTCCCGACATCCACGTCTCCTCTCGAGAGGAAGCACGCGAGTCCCGCCACATCCAGAGGAGCCCCGTTTCCGCCTCCTAGCTCGAGAGGTGGATCCTTTCCTGCGTGTCGGGAAAGAATTCCCGGCGTTCCCGTCGCATCACAAGAGGAGGAACTGTCCACAGGAAAGTCGAGAGGAACTCCAGGGTCGTGCCACCATTCTCAGAGTCCCCCATATGTCTCAGTTCATTCCAGGGAAAACAGTTTTCCCTGCACTGCCTCGACTTTCAAGCCGAGGATCGACTCACACCACGGTGGCACGTGGGACTGTGGCAAAGCTGTGGGAAAGCCTCGTGGGAAAGCCTCGAGGTAAAGCCACAGATCCCTTGATCCACGCGAAGGAAGCGTGACACAGCTGCTACAGCTCGGGAGGAATGTGCACGTACATGCCCCCACTCGAGACGAGGACTGACTCCCCTGGGGAGACTCCAGAAGTACCCAAGATCCATGTCGGCACTGGAGAGGAATCCCCAGGTTCATGAACCGACTCCCA
>NW_017202813.1:0-6245 GCF_001704415.2 Capra hircus
CAGCGGAATGGGCCTCATCTCGCCTCTAGGGGAGAACCTCCTGAATTTTCTCGAGTTGCGGCTGGTGCTCACGAATTACGTCGGGGACTCAGGGACACGCTCTGGTTCCCTCAGGAATGGCTAGTCCCCTTGCGAGCTGCTCGGGGCCTCTCGGGATTCCTCTCCAGTCGATGCCGGGGCCTAAGACCTTGTGTGGAGTCGGTGCAGAACCTGAGCATTCTTCTTCAGTGATGACATGGATCTTGGGGTACTTCTGCAGTCTCCACAAGGGAGTCAGTCCTCGTCTCAAGTGGGGGCATGCACGTGCGCTTTCCTCCTGAGCTGTAACAGCAATGTGGCGCTTCCCGTCGCGTGGATCAACGGATATGTGCTTTCCCTCGAGGCTTTCCCACGAGGGTTTTCCACAGGGCTGTCCCACGTGCCACCGTGGTGTGAGTTGATCCTCAGCTTGAAAGTCGAGGCAGTGCAGGGAAAACAGGTTTCCCTGGAATGGACTGAGACATCTGGGGGACTCTGGGAATGGTGGCACGACCCTGGAGTTCCTCTCGCCTTTCCTGTGGAGAGCCCCTCCTCTTAAGATGCGACGGAAACGCCGGGAATTCTTTCCCGACCACGCAGGGATAAGGATCCTTCCGCTCGAGCTAGGAGGCAGACATGGGACTCCTCTGGATGTGGGCGGACTCTCGTGCTTCTCTCGAGTGGAGACGGGTATGTCGGGCAACTTCTTGAGTTGCAGCAAGGGTGTGAAGGACCCTTTGGAAGTTCCAGAGGTTAGGTGTGATTAGCCTACAGACGCCTCAGCGGAAATGGGCCTCATCTCGCCTGGAGGGGAGAACCACCTGGATTTTGTCGAGTTGCGGCAGGTGCTCTCGACTTACGACGGGGACCTCAGGGACCGCTCTGGTGGCCTCAGGAAAGGCCAGTCCCCATGTGAGTTGATTGGGGGCCTCTCGGGATTCCACTCCCGTCGATGCCGGTGCCTAAGATCTTGTGTGGAGTGGGTGCCGGAACTTGAGGATTCCACTCCAGTGCTGACATCGATCTGGGGTACTTCTGGAGTCTCCCAGGGGAGTAAGTCCTCGTCTCAAGTGGGGGCATGCACGTGCGCTTTCCTCTCGAGCTTTAGCAGCAGTGTCACGCTTCCCTTCGCGTGGATCAAAGGGATCTGTGGCTTTCCTCGAGGCTTTCCCACGAGGCTTTCTCACGAGGCTTTCCCACAGGGCTGTCCCACGAGCCACCGTGGTGTGAGTCGATCCTCGCTTGAAGGTCGAGGCAGTGCAGGGATAACAGGTTTCCCTGGAATGGACTGAGACATCTGGGGGACTCTGGGAATGGTGGCACGACCTTGGAGTTCCTCTCGCCTTTCCTGTGGAGAGCGCCTCCTCTTGAGATGCGACGGGATCGCCAGGAATTCTTTCCCGAAAACGCAGGGAAAGGATCCCTCCTCTCGAGCTAGGAGGTGGAAACGGGGCTCCTCTGGATGTGGGCAGAACTCTCGAGCTTCCTCTCGAGTGGAGATGGGTATGTCGGGAAAATTCTTGAGTTGCAGCAAGGGTGTGAAGGACCCTTTGGAAGTTCCAGAGGTTAGGTGTGATTAGCCTCGAGACGCCTCAGCGGAAATGGGCCTCACCTCGCCTGGAGGGGAGAACCTCCTGGATTTTCTCGAGTGGCGGCAGGTGCTCACGACTTACGACGGAGACCACAGGGACCCGCTCTGGTGATCTCAGGAAAGGACAGTCCCCAAGCGAGTTGCTTGGGGACTCTCTGGGATTCCTCTCCCGTCGATGCCGGGGCCTAAGACCTTGTGTGGAGTCTTTGCCGGAACCTGAGCATTCCTCTCCAGCGCTGAAAAGGATCTTGGGGTAATTCTGCAGTCTCCCCAGGGGAGTCAGTCCTCGTCTCGAGTGGGGGCATGCACGTGCGCTTTCCTCCCGAGCTGTAGCAGCAGTGTCGCGCTTCCCTTCGCGTGGATCAAGGGATCTGTGGCTTTCCCTGGAGGTTTCCCACGAGGCTTTCCCACGAGGCTTTCCCACAGGGCTGTCCCACGTGCCACCGTGGTGTGAGTCGATCCTCGGCTTGAAAGTCGAGGCAGTGCAGGGAAAACAGGTTTCCCTGGAATGGACTGAGACATCTCGGGGACTCTGGGAATGATGGCACGACCCTGGAGTTCCTCTAGCCTTTCCTGTGGAGAGCGCCTCCTCTTGAGATGCGGAAACCGGGAATTCTTTCCCGACCACGCAGGGAAAGGATCCCTCCTCTCGAGCTAGGAGGCGGAAACGGGCTCCTCTGGATGTGGGCGGGACTCTCGTGCTTCCTCTCGAGTGGAGACGGGTATGTCGGGGAACTTTTTGAGTTGCAGCAAGGGTGTGAAGGACCCTTTGGAAGTTCCAGAAGTTAGGTGTCATTAGCCTCGAGAGCCTCAGCGCAAATGGGCCTCATCTCGCCTGGAGGGGAGAACCTCCTGGATTTTCTCAAGTTGCGGCAGGTGCTCTCGACTTACGACGGGGACATCAGGGACCCGCTCTGGTGGCCTCAGGAAAGCCCAGTCCCCATGCGAGTTGCTCGGGGGCCTCTCGGGATTCCTCTCCCGTCGATGCCGGGGCCTAAGACCTTGTGTGGAGTCGGTGCCGAACTGAGGATTCCTCTCCAGTGCTGACATGGATCTTGGGGTACTTCTGCAGTCTCCCCAGGGGAGTCAGTCCTCCTCTCGAGTGGGGGCATGCACGTGCGCTTTCCTCCGAGTTTGGCAGCAGTGTCGCTTCCATTCGCGTGGATCAAGGGATCTGTGGCTTTCCATCGAGGCTTTCCCAGGAGTTCCCAGGAGGCTTTCCACGAGGCTTTCCCACAGGCTGTCCCACGTGCCACCGTGGTGTGAGTCGATCCTCGGCTTGAAAGTCGAGGCAGTGCAGGGAAAACAGGTTTCCCTGGAATGGACTGAGACATCTGGGGGACTCTGGAAATGGTGTCACGATCCTGGAGTTCCTCTCGCCTTTCCTGTGGAGAGGGCCTCCTCTTGAGTTGCGACGGGAACGCCGGGAATTCTTTCCCGACCACGCAGGGAATGGATCCCTCCTCTCGAGCTAGGAGGCGGAAACGGGGCTCCTCTGGATGTGGGCAGAACTCTCGTGCTTCCTCTCGAGTGGAGACGGGTATGTCGGGGAACTTCTTGAGTTACAGCAAGGGTGTGAAAGACCCTTTGGATGTTCCAGATGTTAGATGTGATTAGCCTCGAGACGCCTCAGTGGAAATGGGCCTCATGTCGCCTGGAGGGGAGAACCTCCTGGATTTTATCGAGTTGCGGCAGGTGCTCTCGACTTTCGACGGGGACCTCAGGGACCCGCTCTGGTGGCCTCAGGAAAGGCCAGACCCCATGCGAGTTGCTCGGGGGCCTCCGGATTCCTCTCCCTTCGATGCCGGGGCCTAAGACCTTGTGTGGAGTCGGTGCCGGAACCTGAGGATTCCTCTCCAGTGCTGGCATGCTTGGGGTACATCTGGAGTCTCCCCCGGGGAGTCAGTCCTCATCTCGAGAGGGAGCATGCACGTGCGCTTTCCTCCCGAGTTGAGGCAGCAGTGTAGCGCTTCCATTCGCGTGGATCAAGGGATTTGTGGCTTTCCATCGAGGCTTTCCCAGGAGGCTTTCCCAGGAGGCTTTCCCAGGAGGCTTTCCCACAGGGCTGTCCCACGTGCCACCGTGGTGTGAGTCCATCCTCGGCTTGAAAGTCGAGGCAGTGCAGGGAAAACAGGTTCCCTGGAATGGACTGAGACATCTGGGGGACTCTGGGAATGGTGGCACGACGCTGGAGTTCCTCTCACCTTTCCTGTGGAGAGCACCTCCTCTTGAGATGCGACGGAAAACCGGGAATTTTTTCCGGAGCACGCAGGGAAAGGATCCCTCCATCGATCTAGCAGGCGGAAACGGGGCTCCTCTGGATGTGGGCAGGAGTCTCGTGCTTCCTCTCGAGTGGAGACGGGTAAGTCGGGGAACTTCTTGAGTTGCAGCAAGGGTGTGAAGGACCCTTTGGAATTCCAGAGGTTAGGTGTGAATAGCCTCGAGACGCCTCAGCGGAAATGGGCCTCATCTCGCCTGGAGGGGAGAACCTCCTGGATTTTCTCGAGTTGCGGCAGGTGCTCTCGACCTACGACGGGGACCTCAGGGACCGCTCTGGTGGCCTCAGGAAAGGCCAGTCCCCATGCGAGTTGCTCGGGGCTCTCGGGATTCCTCTCCCGTCGAAGTCGGGGCCTAAGACCTTGTTTGGAGTCCGTGCCGGAACCTGAGGATTCATCTCCAGTGCTGACATGGATCTTGGGGTACTTCTGAGTTTCCCCAGGGGAGTCAGTCCTCGTCTCAAGTGGGGGCCTGCACGTGCGCTTTCCTCTCGAGCTGTAGCAGCAGTGTCACGCTGGCTTAAGACCTTGTTTGGCATCGGTGCCGGAACCTGAGTGTTCCTCTCCAGTGCTGACATGGATCTTGGGTACTTCTAAGTCTCCCAGGGGAGTCAGTCCTCGTCTCAAGTGGGGGCCTGCACGTGCGCTTTCCTCTCGAGCTGTAGCAGCAGTGTCACGCTTCCTTTCGCGTGGATCAAGGGATCTGTGGCTTTCCCTCGAGGCTTTCCCACGAGGCTTTCCCACGAGGCTTTCCCACAGGGCTGTTACAAGTGCCACCGTGGTGTGAGTCGATCTTCGGCTTGAAAGTCGAGGCATTGCAGGGAAAACAGGTTTCCCTGGAATGGACTGAGAAATCTGGGGTCTCGGGGAATGGTGGCACGACCCTGGAGTTCCTCTCGCCTTTCCTGTGGAGAGCGCTCCTCTTTTGAGATGCGACGGGAACGCGGGAATTCTTTCCCACCACGCAGTGAAAGGATCCCTCCTCTCGAGCTAAGAGGCAGAAACGGGGCTCCTCTGGATGTGGGCGGGATTCTCGAGCTTCCTCTCGAGTGGAGACGGGTATGTCGGGTAACTTCTTGAGTTGCAGCAAGGGTGTGAAGGACCCTTTGGAATTTACAGATGTTAGGTGTGATTAGCCTCGAGACGCCTCAGCGCAAATGGGCCTCATCTCGCCTGGAGGGGAGAACCTCCTGGATTTTCTCGAGTTGCGGCATGTGCTCTCGATTTACGACGGGGACCACAGGGACCCGCTATGGTGGCCTCAAGAAAGGTCAGTCCCATGCGAGTTACACGGGGGCCTCTCGGGTTTCATCTCCCGTCGATGTTGGGGCCTAAGATCTTGTGTGGAACAGTGCCCGAACCTGAGCATTCCTCTCCAGTGCTGACATGGATCTTGGGGTACTTCTGCAGTCTCCCCAGGGGAGTCAGTCTTCGTCTAGAGTGGTGGCATGCACGTGCGCTTTCCTTCCGAGCTGTAGCAGAAGTGTCGCTCTTCCCTTCGCTGGGATCAAGGGATCTGTGGCTTTCCCTCTAGGCTTTCCCACGAGGCTTTCCCACTAGGCTTTCCCACAGGGCTATCCACGTGCCACCGTGGTGTGACTCGATCCTCGGCTTGAAAGTCGAGGCAGTGCAGGGAAAACAGGTTTCCCTGGAATGGACTGAGACATCTGGGGTCTATGGGAATGGTGGCACGACCCTGGAGTTCCTCTCGCCTTTCCTGTGGAGAGCGCCTCCTCTTGTGATGCGACGGAAACGCTGTGAATTCTTTCCCCACCACGCAGGGAAAGGATCCCTCCACTCGAGCTAGGAGGCGAAAACGTGGCTCCTCTGGATGTGGGCTGTATTCTCGTGCTTCCTTTCGAGTGGAGACAGGTATGTCGGGGAACTTCTTGAGTTGCAGCAAGGGTGTGAAGGACCCTTTGGAATTTCCACATGTTAAATGTGATTAGCCTCGAGACGCCTCAGCGGAAATGGGCCTCATCTCGCCTGGAGGGGAGAACCTCCTGGATTTTCTCGAGTTGCGGCAGGTGCTCTCGACTTACGACGGGGACCTCAGGGACCCACTCTGGTGGCCTCAGGAAAGGCCAGTCCCATGCGAGTTGCTCGGGGCCTCTCGGGATTCCTCTCCCGTCGATGCCAGGGCCTAAGACCTTGTGTGGAATCTGTTCGGAACCCTGAGGATTCCTCTCCAGTGCTGACATAGAACTTGGGGTACTTCTGAGTCCCCAGGGGAGTCAGTCCTCGTCTCGAGTGGGGGCCTGCACGTGCGCTTTCCTCTCCGAGCTTTTAGCAGCAGTGTCACGCTTCCCTTCGCGTGGATCAAGGGATCTGTGGCTTTCCTGAGTCTCCCCAGGGGAGTC
>NW_017202814.1:0-6245 GCF_001704415.2 Capra hircus
CTTTCTTGCCTCAGCTCCAATCCTTGCCTTTGCACTTAGGTCCCAGTCCTCCTTAAGGAGAGCTTAGGGGCTGGTGGGTTGCACACTGCCAAGGGCTCCAGCAGTGAGAATTCTGTCAGAGGGAAGGGAAGGGCAACTGCAGGGCTCCTCCAGCGGTTGCTTGGCCGCCCAGATTCAGCGCCACACGGAGAGCACCAGGCTCCCAGGCCCCTGGCTGGGGTTTTCAGCCCCGCACACACGGAGGCTGATTCCTTGGGTGCCCAGAAAGTGTATGACAGACGTAGGTTCCCTAGCACTCTCCTCCCCAGCAGAGACATGTGCAGGTGTTTGGGGCCTGATCCTGCGTGTCTGGGTTCCTGCCCACAGCCCCAACTCAGGGGAAGCAGCCCCTGAGGCAAGACCTGCTGGAGGAGCCCTGCGCCCCGCCTGATAGGCGAGTGCACAGCCAGCAGGGAAGCGAGCCTCCTCGGGGGAAGAGGAGGCAGCAAGTCCCCGTCAAGCTGAAATCCCTGCTTACACGAAGCTAAGTGCGCCTCCAGTACGGCAGATCTCTAGCTCTGTTCAGAGGCCCGATCTGGCAGAGTTCCTGGCACCAAGATGCTCTGCCATAGGCGAGCCTTGCGCAGACTTGCCTTGCTTTAAGGCTCCCTCCCAGGAAGGAGCAGGCTGTGTGAGGCTCGAAAACGCCCACTGGCGCCTTCCTGGCTTCAGCTCTACCCCTGCCTTGCCTTTGCACTTAGGTCCCAAGCGTCCTTGAGGAGGGCTTAGGGGCTGGTGGGTTGCACACTGCCAAGGGCTCCAGCAGTGAAAGCTCTGTCAGAGGGAAGCGAAGGGCAACAGCAGGGCTCCTTCAGCGGTTCCTTGGCCGCCCAGACAAAGCTCCGCACGGAGAGCACCAGGTTCCAAGGGCCCCTGGCTGGGTTTTGCATCCCCACACTCCCAGAGGCTGACTCCGTGGGTGCCTAGAAAGTGTGTGAGAGACGTAGGTTCCCTAGCACTCTCCTCCCCAGCAGAGACATGTGCAGGTGGTTGGGGCCTTATCCTGCGTGTCTGGGTTCCCGCCCACAGCCCTCAACTCAGGGGAAGCAGCCCCTGAGGCAAGACCTGCTGGAGGAGCCCTGCGCGCCCGCCTGATAGGCGAGAGCACAGCCAGCAGTGTAGCGAGCCTCCTCGGGAGAAGAGGAGGCAGCCGAGCCCAGTCAAGAGGAAAGCCCTGCTTGCACGGAGCTAAGTGGGCCTCCAGTACGGCAGAGCTCTAGCTCTGCTCAGAGCCCCGATCTGGCAGAGTTTCTGGCGCGAGGCTGCTCGGCCGGGGGCTCGCCTTGCCCAGACTTGCCTTGCTTTTAGGCTCCCTCCCCAGGAAGGAGCTGTCTGAGCGAGCCTGGGAGACGCCACTGGTGCCTTCCTTGCCTCAGCTCCAATCCTGCCTTGCCTTTGCACATAGGTGCCAGGCGTCGTTGGGGAGGGCTTAGGGGGTGGTGGGTTGCACACTGCCAAGGGCTTCAGCAGTGAGAGCTCTGTCAGAGGGAAGGGAAGGGCAACTGCAGGGCTCCTCCAGCGGTTTCTAGGCCGCCTAGAATCAGCGCCGCACCGAGAGCACCAGGCTCCCAGGGCCCCTGGCTGGGGTTTTCAGCCCCGCACACACGGAGGCTGATTCCTTGGGTGCCCAGAAAGTGTATGACAGACGTAGGTTCCCTAGCACTCTCCTCCCCAGCAGAGACATGTGCAGGTGTTTGGGGCCTGATCCTGCGTGTCTGGGTTCCTGCCCACAGCCCCAACTCAGGGGAAGCAGCCCCTGAGGCAAGACCTGCTGGAGGAGCCCTGCGCCCCCGCCTGATAGGCGAGTGCACAGCCAGCAGGGAAGCGAGCCTCCTCGGGGGAAGAGGAGGCAGCCCAGCCCCGTCAAGTTGAAAGCCCTGCTTGCACGGAGCTAAGTGCGCCTCCAGTACGGCAGAGCTCTAGCTCTGCTCAGAGCCCCGATCTGGCAGAGTTCCTGGCGCGAGGCTGCTCTGCCGGGGGCTAGCCTTGCCCAGACTTGCCTTGCTTTTAGGCTGCCTCTCCAGGAAGGAGCAGGCAGCAGGAGCCTGGGAGTCGCCACTGGCGCCTTTCTTGCCTCAGCTCCAATCCTGCCTTGCCTTTGCACTTAGGTCCCAGTCCTCCTTAAGGAGAGCTTAGGGGCTGGTGGGTTGCACACTGCCAAGGGCTCCAGCAGTGAGAATTCTGTCAGAGGGAAGGGAAGGGCAACTGCAGGGCTCCTCCAGCGGTTGCTTGGCCGCCCAGATTCAGCGCCACACGGAGAGCACCAGGCTCCCAGGTCCCCTGGCTGGGGTTTTCAGCCCCGCACACACGGAGGCTGATTCCTTGGGTGCCCAGAAAGTGTATGACAGACGTAGGTTCCCTAGCACTCTCCTCCCCAGCAGAGACATGTGCAGGTGTTTGGGGCCTGATCCTGCGTGTCTGGGTTCCTGCCCACAGCCCCAACTCAGGGGAAGCAGCCCCTGAGGCAAGACCTGCTGGAGGAGCCCTGCGCCCCCGCCTGATAGGCGAGTGCACAGCCAGCAGGGAAGCGAGCCTCCTCGGGGGAAGAGGAGGCAGCAAGTCCCCGTCAAGCTGAAATCCCTGCTTACACGAAGCTAAGTGCGACTCCAGTACGGCAGATCTCTAGCTCTGTTCAGAGGCCCGATCTGGCAGAGTTCCTGGCACCAAGATGCTCTGCCATAGGCGAGCCTTGCGCAGACTTGCCTTGCTTTAAGGCTCCCTCCCCAGGAAGGAGCAGGCTGTGTGAGGCTCGGAAACGCCACTGGCGCCTTCCTGGCTTCAGCTCTACCCCTGCCTTGCCTTTGCACTTAGGTCCCAAGCGTCCTTGAGGAGGGCTTAGGGGCTGGTGGGTTGCACACTGCCAAGGGCTCCAGCAGTGAAAGCTCTGTCAGAGGGAAGCGAAGGGCAACAGCAGGGCTCCTTCAGCGGTTCCTTGGCCGCCCAGACAAAGCTCCGCACGGAGAGCACCAGGTTCCAAGGGCCCCTGGCTGGGTTTTGCATCCCCACACTCCCAGAGGCTGACTCCGTGGGTGCCTAGAAAGTGTGTGAGAGACGTAGGTTCCCTAGCACTCTCCTCCCCAGCAGAGACATGTGCAGGTGGTTGGGGCCTTATCCTGCGTGTCTGGGTTCCCGCCCACAGCCTCAACTCAGGGGAAGCAGCCCCTGAGGCAAGACCTGCTGGAGGAGCCCTGCGCGCCCGCCTGATAGGCGAGAGCACAGCCAGCAGTGTAGCGAGCCTCCTCGGGAGAAGAGGAGGCAGCCGAGCCCAGTCAAGAGGAAAGCCCTGCTTGCACGGAGCTAAGTGGGCCTCCAGTACGGCAGAGCTCTAGCTCTGCTCAGAGCCCCGATCTGGCAGAGTTTCTGGCGCGAGGCTGCTCGGCCGGGGGCTCGCCTTGCCCAGACTTGCCTTGCTTTTAGGCTCCCTCCCCAGGAAGGAGCTGTCTGAGCGAGCCTGGGAGACGCCACTGGTGCCTTCCTTGCCTCAGCTCCAATCCTGCCTTGCCTTTGCACATAGGTGCCAGGCGTCGTTGGGGAGGGCTTAGGGGGTGGTGGGTTGCACACTGCCAAGGGCTTCAGCAGTGAGAGCTCTGTCAGAGGGAAGGGAAGGGCAACTGCAGGGCTCCTCCAGCGGTTTCTAGGCCGCCTAGAATCAGCGCCGCACCGAGAGCACCAGGCTCCCAGGGCCCCTGGCTGGGGTTTTCAGCCCCGCACACACGGAGGCTGATTCCTTGGGTGCCCAGAAAGTGTATGACAGACGTAGGTTCCCTAGCACTCTCCTCCCCAGCAGAGACATGTGCAGGTGTTTGGGGCCTGATCCTGCGTGTCTGGGTTCCTGCCCACAGCCCCAACTCAGGGGAAGCAGCCCCTGAGGCAAGACCTGCTGGAGGAGCCCTGCGCCCCCGCCTGATAGGCGAGTGCACAGCCAGCAGGGAAGCGAGCCTCCTCGGGGGAAGAGGAGGCAGCCCAGCCCCGTCAAGTTGAAAGCCCTGCTTGCACGGAGCTAAGTGCGCCTCCAGTACGGCAGAGCTCTAGCTCTGCTCAGAGCCCCGATCTGGCAGAGTTCCTGGCGCGAGGCTGCTCTGCCGGGGGCTAGCCTTGCCCAGACTTGCCTTGCTTTTAGGCTGCCTCTCCAGGAAGGAGCAGGCAGCAGGAGCCTGGGAGTCGCCACTGGCGCCTTTCTTGCCTCAGCTCCAATCCTGCCTTGCCTTTGCACTTAGGTCCCAGTCCTCCTTAAGGAGAGCTTAGGGGCTGGTGGGTTGCACACTGCCAAGGGCTCCAGCAGTGAGAATTCTGTCAGAGGGAAGGGAAGGGCAACTGCAGGGCTCCTCCAGCGGTTGCTTGGCCGCCCAGATTCAGCGCCACACGGAGAGCACCAGGCTCCCAGGTCCCCTGGCTGGGGGTTTTCAGCCCCGCACACACGGAGGCTGATTCCTTGGGTGCCCAGAAAGTGTATGACAGACGTAGGTTCCCTAGCACTCTCCTCCCCAGCAGAGACATGTGCAGGTGTTTGGGGCCTGATCCTGCGTGTCTGGGTTCCTGCCCACAGCCCCAACTCAGGGGAAGCAGCCCCTGAGGCAAGACCTGCTGGAGGAGCCCTGCGCCCCCGCCTGATAGGCGAGTGCACAGCCAGCAGGGAAGCGAGCCTCCTCGGGGGAAGAGGAGGCAGCAAGTCCCCGTCAAGCTGAAATCCCTGCTTACACGAAGCTAAGTGCGACTCCAGTACGGCAGATCTCTAGCTCTGTTCAGAGGCCCGATCTGGCAGAGTTCCTGGCACCAAGATGCTCTGCCATAGGCGAGCCTTGCGCAGACTTGCCTTGCTTTAAGGCTCCCTCCCCAGGAAGGAGCAGGCTGTGTGAGGCTCGGAAACGCCACTGGCGCCTTCCTGGCTTCAGCTCTACCCCTGCCTTGCCTTTGCACTTAGGTCCCAAGCGTCCTTGAGGAGGGCTTAGGGGCTGGTGGGTTGCACACTGCCAAGGGCTCCAGCAGTGAAAGCTCTGTCAGAGGGAAGCGAAGGGCAACAGCAGGGCTCCTTCAGCGGTTCCTTGGCCGCCCAGACAAAGCTCCGCACGGAGAGCACCAGGTTCCAAGGGCCCCTGGCTGGGTTTTGCATCCCCACACTCCCAGAGGCTGACTCCGTGGGTGCCTAGAAAGTGTGTGAGAGACGTAGGTTCCCTAGCCACTCTCCTCCCCAGCAGAGACATGTGCAGGTGGTTGGGGCCTTATCCTGGCGTGTCTGGGTTCCCGCCCACAGCCTCAACTCAGGGGAAGCAGCCCCTGAGGCAAGACCTGCTGGAGAGCCCTGCGCGCCCGCCCTGATAGGCGAGAGCACAGCCAGCAGTGTAGCGAGCCTCCTCGGGAGAAGAGGAGGCAGCCGAGCCCAGTCAAAGAGGAAAGCCCTGCTTGCACGGAGCTAAGTGGCGCTCCAGTACGGCAGAGCTCTAGCTCTGCTCAGAGCCCCGATCTGGCAGAGTTTCTGGCGCGAGGCTGCTCGGCCGGGGCTCGCCTTGCCAGACTTGCTTGCTTTTAGGCTCCCTCCCAGGAAGGAGCTGTCTGAGCGAGCCTGGGAGACGCCACTGGTGCCTTCTTGCCTCAGCTCCAATCCTGCCTTGCCTTTGCAATAGGTGCCAGGCGTCGTTGGGGAGGCTTAGGGTGGTGGGTTGCACACTGCCAAGGCTTCAGCAGTGAGAGCTCTGTCAGAGGGAAGGAAGGCAACTGCAGGGCTCCTCACGTTTCAGCCGCCTAGAATCAGCGCCGCACCGAGAGCACCAGGCTCCCAGGGCCCCTGCTGGGTTTTCAGCCCGCACACACGGAGCTGATTCCTGGTGCCCAGAAAGTGTATGACAGACGTATTCCCTAGCACTCTCCTCCCCAGCAGAGACATGTGCAGGTGTTGGGCCTGATCCTGCGTGTCTGGTTCCTGCCCACAGCCCCAACTCAGGGGAAGCAGCCCCTGAGGCAAGACCTGCTGGAGAGCCCTGCCGCCCCCGCCTGATAGCGAGTGCACAGCCAGCAGGAAGCGAGCCTCCTCGGGGAAGAGGAGCAGCCCAGCCCGTCAAGTTGAAAGCCCTGCTGCACGGAGCTAAGTGCGCCTCCAGTACGCAGAGCTCTAGCTCTGCTCAGAGCCCCGATCTGCAGAGTTCCTGGCGCGAGGCTGCTCTGCCGGGGCTAGCCTTGCCCAGACTTCCTTGCTTTAGGCTGCCTCTCCA
>NW_017202815.1:0-6244 GCF_001704415.2 Capra hircus
TTTCAAGCCAGAAGATCGACTCACACCACGGTGGCGCATGGGACAGACCTTGTCGGAAAAGCCTCCAGTGAAAGCCTCGAGGGAAAGCCACAGATCCCTTGATCCACGTGAAGGGAAGCGTGACACTGCTGCTACAGCTCGGAGGAAATCGCACGTGCATGCCCCCACTTCGGGACGAGGACTGACTCCCGTGGGGTGACTCCAGAAGCACCCCAATATCCATGTCAGCACTGGAGAGGAAACCTCAGGTTCCGGCACCGACTCACACAAGATCTTAGGACCCGGCATGACGGGAGAGGAATCCCGAGAGGCCACCGAGCAACTCGCATGGGGACTGGCCTTTCCTGAGGCCACCAGAGCGGGTCCCTGAGGTCCCCTTCGAAAGTCGAGAGCACCTGCGGCAACTCGAGAAAATCCAGGAGGTTCTCCCCTCCAGGCGAGATGAGGCCTTTTCCGCATGAGGCGTCTCGAGGCTAATCACACCTAAATTCTGGAACTTCCAAAAGGTCCTTTACACCTTGCTGCAACTCAAGAAGTTCCCGGACATACCCGTCTCCACTCGAGAGGAAGCACCAGAGTCCCGCCCACATCCAGAGGAGCCCCGTTTCCGCCTCCTAGCTCGAGAGGAGGGATCCTTTCCCTGCGTGGTCGGGAAAGAATTCCCGGCGTTCCTGTCGCATCTCAGAGGAGGCCCTCTCCACAGGAAAGTCGAGAGGAACTCCAGGGTCGTGCCACCATTCCCAGAGTCCCCGAGATGTCTCAGTCCATTCCAGGGAAACCTCTTTTCCCTGCACTGCCTCGACTTTCAAGCCGAGGATCGACTCACACCACGGTGGCACGTGGGACAGCCCTGTGGGAAAGGCCTCTGGGAAAGCCACAGATCCCTTGATCCAAGCGAATGGAAGCGTGACACTGCTGCTACTGCTCGGGAGGAAAGCCCACGTGCATGCCCCCACTCGAGACGAAGACTGACTCCTCTGGGGAGACTCCAGAAGTACCCCAAGATCCATGTCAGCACTGGAGAGGAATCCTCAGGTTCCGCACCGAATCCACACAAGGTCTTAGGTCCTGGCATCGACGGGAGAAGAATCCCGAGAGGCCCCCGAGCAACTCGAATGGGGACTGGCCTTTCCTGAGGCCACCAGAGTGGGTCCCTGAATTCCCGACGTATCTCGAGAGCACCTGCCACAACTCGAGAAAATCCAGGAGGTTCTCCCCTCCAGGCGAGATGAGGCTTTTTTCTCCTGAGGCGTCTCAAGGCTAATCACACCTAACCTCTGGAACTTCCAAAGGGTCCTTCGCACCCTTGCTGCAACTCAAGAAGTTCCCCGACATACCCGTCTCTACTCGAGAGGAAGCACGAGAGTCCCGCCCACATCCAGAGGAGCCCCGTTTCCGACTCCTAGCTCGAGAGGAGGCATCCTTTCCCTGCGAGATCGGGAAAGAATTCCCGGCGTTCCCGTGGCAACTCAAGAGGAAGCGCTCTCAACATGAAGGCGAGAGGAACTCCTGGGTCGTGCCACCATTCCCAGAGTCCCCCAGTGTCTCAGTCCATTCTAAGGAAACCTGTTTTCCCTGCACTGCCTCTACTTTCAAGCCGAGGATCGACTCACCCCACAGTGGCACGTGGGACAGCCCTGTGGGAAAGCCTCGTGGGAAAGCCTCGTGGGAAAGCCTCGAGGGAAAGCCACATATCCCTTGATCCACGCGAAGGGAAGCGTGACACTGCTCCTACAGCTCGGAAGGAAAGCCCAAGTGCATGCCCCCAATCTGACGAGGACTGACTCCCATGGGGAGACTCTAGAAGTACCCCTAAATCCATGTCAGCACTGGAGAGGAATCCTCAGATTCTGGCAACGACTCCACACAAGGACTTAGGCCCCGGCATCAACGGGAGAGGAATCCTAAGAGGCCCCCGAGCAACTCGCATGGGGACTGGCCTTCCCTGAGGCCACCAGAGCTTGTCCCTGTGGTCCCCGTCCTACGTGGAAAGCACCTGCCGCAACTCGAGAAAATCCAGGAGGTTCTCCCCTTCAGGCGAGATGAGGCCCATTTTCGCTGAGGCGTCTCGAGGCTAATCACACCTAACCTCTGGAACTTCCTAAGGGTACTTCACACCCTTGCTGCAACTCAAGAAGTTCCCCGACATACCCGTCTTCACTCGAGAGGAAACACGAGAGTCCCGCCCACATCCAGAGGAGCCCCGTTTCCGCCTCATAGCTCGAGAGGATTGATTCTCTCCCTGTGTCGTCGGGAAAGGATTCCTGGCGTTCCCACGCATCTCAACAGGAGGCGTTCTTCACAGGAAAGGCGAGAGGAAATCCAGGGTCGTGCCACCATTCCCAGAGTTCCCCAGATGTCTCAGTCCATTCCTGGGAAACCTGTTTTCCCTGCACTGCCTCGAATTTCAAGCCGAGGATCAATTCACACCACAGTGGCACGTGGGACAGCCTTGTGGGAAAGCCTCGTGGGAAAGCCTCGAGGGAAAGCCACAGATCCCTTGATCCACGCGAAGGGAAGCGCGACACTGCTGCTACAGTTCGAGAGGAAAGCCCATGTGCATGCCCCGACACGAGACGAGGACTGACTCCCCTGGGGAGACTCCAGAGGTTCCCCAAGATCCATGTCAGCACTGGAGGGGAATCCTCAGGTTCCAGCAACGACTCCACACAAGGTCTTAGGCCCCGGCATCGACGGGAGACGAATCCCGAGAGGCCCCCGAGCAACTCGCATGGGGACTGACCGATCCTGAGGCCACCAGAGCGGGTCCCTGAGGTCCCCGTCGCAAGTCGAGAGCACCTGCCGCAACCCGAGAAAATCCAGGAGGTTGTCCCTGCAGGCGAGATGAGGCCCATTTCCAATGAGGAGTCTCGAAGCTAATCAAAACTAACCTCTGGAACTTCCAAAGGGTCCTTCACACCCTTGCTGCAACTCAAGAAGTTCCCCGACATACCCATCTCCACTCGAGAGGAAGCACGACAGTCCCGCCCACATCCAGAGGAGCCCCGTTTCTGCCTCCTAGCTCGAGAGGAGGGATCCTTTTCCTGCGTGGTCGGTCAAGTATTCCCGGCGTTCCGGTTGCATCTCAAGAGGAGGCGCTCTCAACAGGAAAGGCGAGAGGAACTCCAGGGTCGTGCCACCATTCCCAGAGTCCCAAAGATGTCTCAGTTAATTCCAATGAAAACTGTTTTCCCTGCACTGCCTCGACTTTCAAGCCGAGGATCGACTCACACCACGCTGGTACGTGGGACAGCCCTGTGGGAAAGCCTCGTGGGAAAGCCTCGTGGGAAAGCCTTGAGGGAAAGCCACAGATCCCTTGATCCACGCGAAGGGAAGCGTGACACTGCTCCTACAGCTCGGCAGGAAAGCCCAAGTGCATGCCCCCAATCTGACGAGGACTGACTCCCCTGGGGAGACTCTAGAAGTACCCCTAGATCCATGTCAGCACTGGAGAGGAATCCTCAGATTCCGGCAACGACTCCACACAAGGACTTAGGCCCCGGCATCAACGGGAGAGGAATCCTAAGAGGCCCCCGAGCAACTCGCATGGGGACTGGCCTTCCCTGAGGCCACCAGAGCGGGTCCCTGTGGTCCCCGTCCTACGTGGAAAGCACCTGCCGCAACTCGAGAAAATCCAGGAGGTTCTCCCCTCCAGGCGAGATGAGGCCCATTTCCGCTGAGGCTTCTCGAGGCTAATCACACCTAACCTCTGGAACTTCCAAAGGGTACTTCACACCCTTGCTGCAACTCAAGAAGTTCCCCGACATACCCTTCTTCACTCGAGAGGAAACACGAGAGTCCCGCCCACATCCAGAGGAGCCCCGTTTCCGCCTCATAGCTCGAGAGGATTGATTCTCTCCCTGTGTCGTCGGGAAAGGATTCCTGGCATTCCCGCCCATCTGAACAGGAGGCGTTCTCCACAGGAAAGGCGAGAGGAAATCCAGGGTCGTGCCACCATTCCCAGAGTTCCCCAGATGTCTCAGTCCATTCCAGGGAAACCTGTTTTCCCTGCACTGCCTCGAATTTCAAGCCGAGGATCGATTCACACCACAGTGGCACGTGGGACAGCCTTGTGGGAAAGCCTCGTGGGAAAGCCTCGAGGGAAAGCCACAGATCCCTTGATCCACGCGAAGGGAAGCGCGACACTGCTGCTTCAGTTCCAGAGGAAAGCCCATGTGCATGCCCCCACACGAGACGAGGACTGACTCCCCTGGGGAGACTCCAGAGGTTCCCCAAGATCCATGTCAGCACTGGAGAGGGAATCCTCAGGTTGCAGCAACGACTCCACACAAGGTCTTAGGCCCCGGCATCGACGGGAGAGGAATCCCGAGAGGCCCCCGAGCAACTCGCATGGGACTGGCCTTTCCTGAGGCCACCAGAGCGGGTCCCTGAGGTCCCCGTCGCAAGTCGAGAGCACCTTCCGCAACCCCGAGAAAATCCAGGAGGTTGTCCCTCCAGGCGAGATGAGGCCCATTTCCAATGAGGCGTCTCGAGGCGAATCAAAACTAACCTCTGGAACTTCCAAAGGGTCCGTTCACACCCTTGCTGCAACTCAAGAATTTCCCCGACATACTCGTCTCCACTCGAGAGGAAGAACGACAGTCCCGCCCACATCCAGAGGAGCCCCGTTTCCGCCTCATAGCTCGAGAGGATTGATTCTTCTCCCTGTGTCGTCGGGAAAGGATTCCTGGCGTTCCCACGCATCTCAACAGGAGGCGTTCTTCACAGGAAAGGCGAGAGGAAATCCAGGGTCGTGCCACCATTCCCAGAGTTCCCCAGATGTCTCAGTCCATTCCTGGGAAACCTGTTTTCCCCCTGCCCTCGAATTTCAAGCCGAGGATCGATTCACACCACAGTGGCACGTGGGACAGCCTTGTGGGAAAGCCTCGTGGGAAAGCCTCGAGGGAAGCCACAGATCCCTTGATCCACGCGAAGGGAAGCGCGACACTGCTGCTACAGTTCGAGAGGAAAGCCCATGTGCATGCCCCGACACGAGACGAGGACTGACTCCCCGGGAGACTCCAGAGGTTCCCCAAGATCCATGTCAGCACTGGAGGAATCCTCAGGTTCCAGCACGACTCCACACAAGGTCTTAGGCCCCCGGCATCGACGGGAGACGAATCCCGAGAGCCCCCGAGCAACTCGCATGGGGACTGACCTTCCTGAGGCCACCAGAGCGGGTCCCTGAGGTCCCCGTCGCAAGTCGAGAGCACCTGCCGCAACCGAGAAAATCCAGGAGGTTTCCCTGCAGGCGAGATGAGGCCCATTTCCAATGAGGCGTCTCGAAGCTAATCAAAACTAACCTCTGGAACTTCCAAAGGGTCCTTCACACCCTTGCTGCAACTCAAGAAGTTCCCCGACATACCATCTCCACTCGAGAGGAAGCACGACAGTCCGCCCACATCCAGAGGAGCCCCGTTTCTGCCTCCTAGCTCGAGAGGAGGGATCCTTTTCCTGCGTGGTCGGTCAAGTATTCCCGGCGTTCCGGTTGCATCTCAAGAGGAGGCGCTCTCAACAGGAAAGGCGAGAGGAACTCCAGGGTCGTGCCACCATTCCCAGAGTCCCAGATGTCTCAGTTATTCCAATGAAAACTGTTTTCCTGCACTGCCTCGACTTTCAAGCCGAGGATCGACTCACACCACGCTGGCACGTGGGACAGCCCTGTGGGAAAGCCTCGTGGGAAAGCCTCGTGGAAAGCCGAAATCCACAGATCCCTTGATCCACGCGAAGGGAAGCGTGACACTGCTCCTACAGCTCGGCAGGAAAGCCCAAGTGCATGCCCCATCTGACGAGGACTGACTCCCCTGGGGAGACTCTAGAAGTACCCCTAGATCCATGTCAGCACTGGAGAGGAATCCTCAGATTCCCGGCAACGACTCCACACAAGGACTTAGGCCCGGCATCAACGGGAGAGGAATCCTAAGAGGCCCCCGAGCAACTCGCATGGGACTGGCCTTCCTGAGGCCACCAGAGCGGGTCCCTGTGGTCCCCGTCCTACGTGGAAAGCACCTGCCGCAACTCGAGAAAATCCAGGAGGTTCTCCCCTCCAGGCGAGATGAGGCCCATTTCCGCTGAGGCGTCTCGAGGCTAATCACACCTAACCTCTGGAACTTCCAAAGGGTACTTCACACCCTTGCTGCAACTCAAGAAGTTCCCCGACATACCCGTCTTCACTCGAGAGGAACACGAGAGTCCCGCCCACATCCAGAGGAGCCCCGTTTCCGCCTCATAGCTCGAGAGGATT
>NW_017202816.1:0-6244 GCF_001704415.2 Capra hircus
GGGACCTCAGGACCCGCTGTGGTGGCCTCAGGAAAGGCCAGTCCCCATGCGAGTTGCTCTGGGTCCTCTCGGGATTCCTCTCCGTCGATGCCGGGGCCTAAGATCTTGTGTGGAGTCGGTGCTGGAACCTGAGGATTCCTCTCCAGTGCTGACATGGATCTTGGGGGACTTCTGGCGTCTCCCAGTGCAGTCAGACCTCTACTCGAGTGGGGGCATGCACGGCGCTTTCCTTCCGAGCTCTAGCAGCAGTGTCGCGCTTCCCTTTCGCGTGGATCATGGGATCAGGGGCTTTCCCTCGAGGCTTTCCCACGAGGCTTTCCTACGAGTCTTTCCCACGAGGCTTTCCCACGGGGCTGTCCACGTGACACCGTGGTGTGAGTCCATCCTCGACTTGAAAGTCGAGGCAGTGCAGGGAAAACAGGTTTCCCTGGAATGCACTGAGACATCTGGGCGACTGTGGGAATGGTGATACGACCCTGGAGTTCCTCTCGCCTTTCCTGTGGAGAGCGCCTCCTCTTGAGATGCGTTGGGAACGCCGGAATTCTTTCCCGACCACGCAGGGAAAGGATCCCTCCTCTCGGGCTAGGAGGTGGAAATGGGGCTCCTTCTGGATGTGGAGGACTCTCGTGCTTCCTCTCGAGTGGATACTTGTATGTCGGGTAACTTCTTGAGTTGCAGCAAGGGTGTGATGAACCTTTGGAAGTTCCAGATGTTAGATGCGATTTAGCCTCGAGATGCCTCAGCGGAAATGGGCCTCATCTCGCCTGGAGGGGGAGAACCTCCTGGATTTTCTCGAGTTGCGGCAGGTGCTCTCGAATTACGACGGGGACCACAGGGACCCGCTCTGGTGGCCTCAGGAAAGGCCAGACCCTTGCGATTGCTCGGGGGCCTCTCGAGATCCTATCCCGTCGATGCCGGCTCCTAATACCTTGTGTGGAGTCGGTGCCGGAACCTGAGGATTCCTCTCCAGTGCTGACATGGATCTTGGGGTACTTCTGGAGTCTCCCAAGGGGAGTCAGTCCTCGTCTCGAGTGGGCATGCATGAGCGCTTTTTGTCCCGAGCTGTAGCAGCAATGTCACACTTCTATTCGCGGATCAAGGGATCTGTGGCTTTCCCTCGAGGCTTTCCCACAAGGCTTTCCCACGAGGATTTCCCAAATGGCTGTCCCACGTGCCACCATGGTGTGAGTCGATCCTGGGCTTGAAAGTCGAGGAATTGCAGGGAGAACAGGTTTCCCTGGAATGGACTGAGACATGTGGGGGTCTCTGGGAATGTGGCACGACCCTGGAGTTCCTCTCGCCTTTCCTGTGGAGAGCGCCTCTTCTTGACATGCTATGGGAAACCGGGAATTCTTTCCCGACCACGCAGGGAAAGGATCCATCCTCTCGAGCTATGAGGCGGACACTGGGCTCCTCTGGATGTGGGCGGGACTGTCGTGCTTCCTCTCGAATGGAGACGGGTATGTCGGGAAACTACTTGAGTTGCAGTAAGGGTGTGAAGGACCCTTTGGAAGTTTCAGAGGTTAGGTGTGATTAGCCTCGAGACACATCAGCGGAAATGGGCCTCATCTCGCCTGGATGGGGAACCTCCTGGATTTTCTCGAGTGTCGGCAGGTGCTCTCGACCTAGGATGGGGACCACAGGGACCCGCTCTGCTGGCCTCAGGAAAGGCCAGTCCCCTTGGGAGTTGCTCGGGGGCTTCTCGGGGGCCTCTTGGGTTTCCTCTCCCGTCGATGCTGGGGCCCAAAACCTTGTGTGGATTCAGTGCCGGAACTTGAGGATTCCTCTCCAGTGCTGACATGGATCTTGGGGTACTTCTGGAGTCTCCCCAGGGGAGTCAGTCCTCGTCTCGAGTGGGGGCATGCACGTGCGCATTCCTCCCGAGCTGTAGCAGTAGTGTCACGCTTCCCTTTGCGTGGATCAAGGGATCAGGGGCTATCCCTCGAGGCTTTCCCACGAGACTTTCCCAGAGGCTTTCCCACAGGGCTGTCCCACATGCCACCGTGGTGTTAGTCGATCCTCAGCTTGAAAGTCGAGGCAGTGCAGGGAAAACAGGTTTCCCTGGAATGGACTGAGACATCTGGGGGACTCTGGGAATGTGGCACGACCCTGGAGTTCCTCTCGCCTTTCCTATGGAGAGCGCCTCCACTTGAGATGCGACAGGAACGCCGGGAATTCTTTCCCGAACACGCAGGGAAAGGATCCCTCCTCTCGAGCTAGGAGGCGGAAACGGGGCTCCTCTGGATGTGGGCGGGACTCTCGTGCTTCCTCTCGAGTGGAGTCGGGAATGTTGCGGAACTTCTTGAGTTCCAGCAAGGATGTGAAGGACCCTTTGGAAGTTCCAGAGGTTAGGTGTGATTTGCCTCGAAACGCCTCAGCGGAAACGGGCCTCATCTCGCCTGGAGGGGAGAACCTCCTGGATTTTCTCGAGTTGCGGCAGGTGCTCTCGACTTACGACGGGGACCTCAGGGACCCGCTCTGGTGGCCTCAGGAAAGGCCAGTCCCCATGCGAGTTGCTCGGGGGCCTCTCGGGATTCCTCTCCGTCGATGCCGGGGCCTAAGATCTTGTGTGGAGTCGGTGCCGGAACCTAAGCATTCCTCTCCACTGCTGACATGGATCTTGGGTACTTCTGGAGTCTCCCCAGGGAGTCAGTCCTCATCTCGAGAAGAGGTATGCACGTGCGCTTTCCTCCCGAGCTGTAGCAGCAGTGTCACGCTTCCCTTCGCGTTGATCAAGGGATCTGTGGCTTTCCCTCGAGGCTTTCCCACGAGGCCTTCCCACAGAGCTGTCCCACGTGCCACCGTGGTGTGAGTCGATCCTCGGCTTGAAAGTCGAGGCAGTGCAGGGAAAACAGGTTTCCCTGGAATGGACTGAGACATCTGGGGGACTCTGGGAATGCTGGCACGACCCTGGAGTTCCTCTCGCCTTTCCTGTGGAGAGCGCCTCCGCTTGAGATTCGACGGAAGCCCGGAATTCTTTCCCGACCACGCAGGGGAAGGTTCCCTCCTCTCGATCTAGGAGGGGGGAAACGGGGCTCCTCTGGATGTGGGCGGGACTCTCGTGCTTCCTCTCGAGTGGAGACGGGTATGTCAGGGAAATTCTTGTGTTGCAGCAAGGGTGTGAAGTAACCTTTGGAAGTTCCAGAGGTTAGGTGTGATTTGCCTCGAGACGCCTCAGCGGAAATGGGCCTCATCTCGCCTGGAGGGGAGAACCTCCTGGATTTTCTCGAGTTGTGGCAGGTGCTTTCGACTTACGCCGGGGACCTCAGGGACCCGCTCTGGTGGCCTCAGGAAAGGCCAGTCCCCATGCGAGTTGCACGGGGGCCTCTCGGGATTTCTCTCCCGACGATGCTGGGGCCTAAGATCTTGTGTGGAGTGGGTGCAGAACCTGAGGATTCCTCTTCAGTGCTGACATGGATCTTAGGGGTACTTCTGGAGTCTCCCCAGGGGAGTCAGTCCTCGTCACGAGTTGGGGCATTCACGTGCGCTTTCCTCCCGAGGTGTAGCAGCAGTGTCACGCTTCCCTTCGCGTGGATCAAGGGATCTGTGGCTTTCCCTCTTGGCTTTCCCACCAGGATTTCACACGGCTGTCCCACGTTCCACCGTGGTGTGAGTCGATCCTCGGGTTGAAAGTCGAGGCAGTGTAGGGAAAACAGGTTTCCCTGGAATGGACGGAGACATCTGGGGGACTCTGGGAATGGTGGCACGACCCTGGAATTCCTGTTGCTTTTCCTGTGGAGAGCGCATCCTCTTGAGATGCGACGGGAACGCCGGGAATTTTTCGTCCACGAAGGGAAAGGATCCCTTCCCTCGATCTAGGAGGCGGAAACGGGGCTCCTCTGGATGTGGGCGGAACTCTCCTGCTTCCTCTCGAGTGGAGACGGGTATGTCGTGGAACTTCTTGAGTTGCAGCAAGGGTGTGAAGGACCTTTTGAAGTTCCAGAGGTTAGGTGTGATTAGCCTCGAGACGCCTCAGCGGAAATGGGACTCAGCTCGCCTGGAGGGAGAACCTCCTGGATTTTCTCGAGTTGCGGCAGGTGCTCTCGACTTCCGACGGGACCTCAGGACCCGCTGTGGTGGCCTCAGGAAAGGCCAGTCCCCATGCGAGTTGCTCTGGGTCCTCTCGGGATTCCTCTCCCGTCGATGCCGGGGCCTAAGATCTTGTGTGGAGTCGGTGCTGGAACCTGAGGATTCCTCTCCAGTGCTGACATGGATCTTGGGGACTTCTGGCGTCTCCCAGTGCAGTCAGACCTCTACTCGAGTGGGGGCATGCACGTGCGCTTTCCTTCCGAGCTCTAGCAGCAGTGTCGCGCTTCCCTTCGCGTGGATCATGGGATCAGGGCTTTCCCTCGAGGCTTTCCCACGAGGCTTTCCTACGAGTCTTTCCCACGAGGCTTTCCCACGGGGCTGTCCCACGTGACACCGTGGTGTGAGTCCATCCTCGACTTGAAAGTCGAGGCAGTGCAGGGAAAACAGGTTTCCCTGGAATGCACTGAGACATCTGGGCGACTCTGGAATGGTGATACGACCCTGGAGTTCCTCTCGCCTTTCCTGTGGAGAGCGCCTCCTCTTGAGATGCGTTGGGAACGCCGGGAATTCTTTCCCGACCACGCAGGGAAAGGATCCCTCCTCTCGGCTAGGAGGTGGAAATGGGGCTCCTCTGGATGTGGGAGGGACTCTCGTGCTTCCTCTCGAGTGGATACTTGTATGTCGGGTAACTTCTTGAGTTGCAGCAAGGGTGTGATGAACACTTTGGAAGTTCCAGATGTTAGATGCGATTAGCCTCGAGATGCCTCAGCGGAAATGGGCCTCATCTCGCCTGGAGGGGGAGAACCTCCTGGATGTTCTCGAGTTGCGGCAGGTGCTCTCGAATTACGACGTGGACCACAGGGACCCGCTCTGGTGGCCTCAGGAAAGGCCAGTACCCTTGCGAATTGCTCGGGGGCCTCTCGAGATCCTATCCCGTCGATGCCGGCTCCTAATACCTAGTGTGGAGTCGGTGCCGGAACCTGAGGATTCCTCTCCAGTGCTGACATGGTTCCTGGGTACTTCTGGAGTCTCCCCAGGGGACTCAGTCCTTGTCTCTATTGGGGACATGCCCGTGCGCTTTCCTCCCGAGCTGTAGCAGCAGTTTCACGCTTCCCTTCGCTTGGATCAAGGGATCTGCGGCTTTCCCTCAAGGCTTTGGAAGCGAGTTGCTCACGGGCCTATCGGATTCCTCTCCCGTTGGTGCCGGGACCTAAGATCTTGTGTGGAGTCTGTGCCAAAACGTGAGGATTCCTCTCCATTGCTGACTTGTATCTTGGAGTACTTCTGGAGTCTCCCCAGGGAGTCAGTCCTCGTCTCGAGTGGGGGCATGCACGTGCACTTTCCTCCGAGCTGTAGCAGCAGTGTTGAGCTTCCCTTCGAAAGGATCAAGGGATCTGTGGCTTTCCTCGAGGCTTTCCCACGACGTTTTCCCACGACGCTTTCGCACCAGGCTTTCCCACGAGGATTTCCCACAGTGATATCCCACGTGCCACAGTGGTGTCAGTCGATCCTCGGTTTGAAAGTCGAGGCAGTGGGGGAAACAGGCTTCGCTGGAATGGACTGAGACATCTGGGGGACACTAGGAATGGTGGCACGACCCCTGGATTTCCTCTCGCCTTTCCTGTGGAAAGCGCCCCCTCTTGAGATGTGACGGGAACGCCGGGAATTCTTTTCCGAACACGCAAGGAAAGGATCCCTCCTGTCGGGCTAGGAGGAGGAAAAGGCCTCCTCTGGATGTAGGCGGGGGACTCTCGTGCTCCCTCTCGAGTGGAGACGGATCTCGCGGAACTTTTGAGTTGGAGCAAGGGTGTGATGGACCCTTTGGAAGTTCCAGAGTTTAGGTGAGAATAGCCTTGAGACGCCTCAGCGGAAATGGGCCTCATCTCGCCTGGAGGCAGAACCTCCTAGATTTTCTCGAGTTGCAGCAGGTGCTCTAGACTTACGACGGGACCTCAGGGACCCGCTCTGCTGGCCTCAGAAAAGGCCAGTCCCCATTCGAGTTGCTTGGGGCCTCTAGGGATTCCTCTCCCGTCGATGCCGGGGCCTAAGACCTTGTGTGGAGTCGATGCCGGAACCTGAGGATTTCTCTCCAGTGTGAAATGGATCTGGGGGTACTTGTGGAGTCTCCCCAGGGGAGTCAGTCCTCGTCTCGAGTGGGGGAATGCACGTACGCTTACCTCGCGAGCTTTAGCAGCAGTGTCACGCTACCCTTCGC
>NW_017202817.1:0-6244 GCF_001704415.2 Capra hircus
CTAACCTCTGGAACTTCCAAAGGGTCCTTCACACCCTTTCTGCAACTCAAGAAGTTCCCCGACATACCCGTCTCCACTCGAGAGGAAGCACGAGAGTCCCGCCCACATCCAGAGGAGCCCCGATTCCGCCTGCTAGCTCGAGAGGTGGAATCCTTTCCCTGCGTGATCGGCAAAGAATTCCAAGCGTTCCATCGCATCTCAGGAAAGGAGGCGCTCTCCACAGGAAAGGCGAGAGGAACTCCAGGGTCGTGCCACCATTCCCAGAGTCCCCCAGATGTCTCAGTCCATTCCAGGGAAACCTGTTTTCCCTGCACTGCTCGACTTTCAAGCCGACTATCGAACTACACACCACGGTGGCACGTGGGAGCAGCCCTGTGGAAAGCCTCGTGGGAAAGCCTCGAGGGAAAGCATCCTTGATCCACGCGAAGGGAAGCGTGACACTGCTGCTACAGCTCGGGAGGAAAGCGCACGTGCATGCCCCCATTCAAGACGAAGGACTGACTCCCCTGGGGAGACTCCAGAAGTACCCCACGATCCATGTGTCAGCACTGGAGAGGAATCCTCCGGTTCCGGCACCGACTCCACACAAGGTCTTAGGCCCCGGCATCGAAGGAGAGGAATCCGGAGAGGCCCCCGAGCAACTCACATGGGGACTGGCCTTTCTGAGGCCACCAGAGCGGGTCCCTGAGGTCCCCGTCGTAAGTCGAGAGCACCTGCTGCAATTCGAGGAAAATCCAGGAGGTTCTCCCCTCCAGGCAAGATGAGGCCCATTTCCCTGAGGCGTCTCGAGGCTAATCACACCTAACCTCTGGAACTTTCCAAAGGGTCCTTCACACCTTTGCTGCAACTCAAGAAGTTCCCCGACATACCCGTCTCCACTCGAGAGGAAGCACGAGAGTCCGCGCCCACATCCAGAGGAGCCCGTTTCCGCTTCTAGCTCGAAAGGAGGGGTCCTTTCCCTGCGTGGTCGGGAAAGAATTCCCGGCGTTCCCGTCGCAACTCAAGAGGAGGCGCTCTCCACAGGAAAGGCGAGAGGGACTCCAGGGTCGTGCCACCATTCCCAGAGTCCCCCCAGATTTCTCAGTCCATTCCAGGGAAACCTGTTTTCCCTGCACTGCCTCGACTTTCAAGCCGAGGTTCGACTCACACCACGGTGGCACGTGGGACAGACCTGTGGGAAAGCCTCATGGGAAAGCCTCGAGGGAAAGCCATAGATCGCTTGATCCACGAGAAGGGAAGCGTGACACTGCTGCTACAGCTCGGGAGGAAAGCGCACGTGCCTACCCCCACTCGAGACGAGGACTGACTCCCCTGGGGAGACACCAGAAGCCCCCAAGATCCATGTCAGCACTGGAGAGGAATCTCTCAGGTTCCGACACGACTCCACACAAGGTCTTAGGCCCGGCATTGACGGGAGAGGAAACCCGAGAGGCCCCCGAGCAACTCGCATGGGGACTGGCCTTTCCTGAGGCCACCAGAGCGGGTCCCTGAGGTCCCATCGTAAGTCGAGAGCACCTGCCGCCACTCGAGAAAACCAGGAGGTTCTCCCCTCCATTCTAGATGAGGCTCATTTCCGATGAGGCGTCTCGAGGCTAATCACACCTAACTCTGGAACTTCCAAAGGGCCCTTCACACCCCTTGCTGCAACTCAAGAAGTTCCCTGACATACCCATCTCCACTCGAGAGGAAGCACGATTGTCCCGCCCACATCCAGAGGAGCCCCGTTTCCCGCCTCCTAGCTCGAGAGGAGGGATCCTTTCCCTGCATGGTGGGGAAAGAATTTCCGGCTTTGCCGTCGCATCTCAAGAGGAGCCGCTCTCCACAGGAAAGGCGAGAGGAACTCCAGGGTCGTGCCACCATTCCCAGTCCCCCAGATGTCTCAGTCCATTCCAGGGAAAACTGTTTTCCCTGCACTGCCTCGACTTTCAAGCCGAAGATGCATTCACACACCACGGTGGCACATGGGACAGCCCTGTGGGAAAGCCTCGTGGGAAAGCCTGGAGGGAAAGGCACAGATCCTTGATCCACGCGATGGGAAGCGTGACACTGCTGCTACAGCTTGGGAGGAAAGCGCACGTGCATGCCCCCACTCGAGACGAGGACTGACTCCCCTGGGGAGACTCCAGAAGTACCCCAAGATCCATGTCAGCACTGGAGAGGAGTCCTCAGGTTCCGGCACCGACTCCACACAAGGTCTTAGGCCCCGCATCTACGGGAGAGGAATCCCGAGAGGCCCCCGAGCAACTCGCATGGGCACTGGCCTTTCCTGAGGCCACCAGAACGGGTCCCTGAGGTCCCCGTCGTAAGTCGAGAGCACCTGCCGCAACTCGAGAAAATCCAGGAGGTTCTCCCCCTCCAGGCGAGATGAGGCCCATTTCCGCACAGGCGTCTCGAGGCTAATCACACCAGCCTCGGAAAATTCCAAAGGGTCCTTCACACCCTTGCTGCAGCTCAAGAAGAACCCCCAACATACCCGTCTCCTCTCGAGAGGAAGCACGAGAGTCCTGCCCACATCCAGAGGAGCCCCGATTCCGCCTCAAAGCTCAAGAGCAGGGATCCTTTCCCTGCGTGTGCGGGAAAGAATTCCGGCGTTCCCGTCACATCTGAAGTGGAGGCAACCTCCACAGGAAAGGCGAGAGGAACTCCAGGGTCGTGCCACCATTCCAGATTCCCCAGATGTCTCAGTCCATTCCAGGGAAAACTGTTTTCCCTTGCACTGCCTCGACTTTCAAGCCGAGGATCGACTCACCCACGGTGGCACGTGGAGACAGTCCTGTGGGAAAGCCTCGTGGAAAGCCTCGAGGGAAAGCCACAGATCCCTTGATCTACTCGACGGGAAGCGTGACACTGCTGCTACAGCTCGGGAGGGTATCGAACTGCATGCCCCCACTCGAGACGAGGACTGACTCCCCTGGGAGACTCCTGAAGTACCCCAAGATCCATGTCAGCACTGCAGATGAATCCTCAGATTTCGGCACCAACTCCACACAAGGTCTTAGGCCCCGACATCGAAGGTAGGAGGAATAACGAGAAGCCCCCAAGCATCTCGCATGGGGACCGGGCCTTTGCTGAGGCCACCAGAACGGGTCCCTGAGGTCCCTGTCATAAGTCGAGAGCACCTGCCCCAACCTCGAAAAAATCCAGGAGGTTCTCCCCTCCAGGCGAGATGAGGCCCATTTTCCACTGAGGCGTCTCGAGGTTAATCACACCTAACCTCTGGAACTTCCAAAGGGTCCTTCACACCCTTGCTGCAACTCAAGAAGTTCCCCGACATAACCGTCTCCACTGGAGAGGAAGCACGAGAGTCCCGCCCACATCCAGAGGAGCACCGTTTACGCCTCTTAGCTCGAGAGGATGGATCCTTTCCCTGGCGTGTTTGGGAAAGAATTGCCGTGCATTCCCGTCGCATCTCATGAGGAGGCGGTCTCCTCAGGAAAGGCGAGAGGAACTCAAGAGTCGTGCCACCATTCCCAGAGTCCCCCAGATTTCTCAGTCCATTCCAGGGAATACTGTTTTCCCTGCACTGCCTCGATTTCATGCCGAGGATCGACTCACACCACGGTGGCACGTGGGACAGCCTGTGGGAAAGCCTCCTGGAAAGCCTCATGTGATAGCCTCAAGGGAAAGACACTGATCCCTTGATCCACTCGACGGGAAGCGTGACACTGCTGTTACAGCTGGGGAGGGAATCGAACTGCATGCCGCCACTCGAGACGAGGACTGACTCCCCTGGGGAGACACCAGAAGTACCCCCAAGATCCATGTCAGCAGTGGAGAGGAATCCTCAGTTGCGTCACCGACTCCACTCAAAGTCTTAGGCCCCAGCATCGACGGTAGAGGAATTCCGAGCGGCCCAAAACATCTCGAATGGGGACTGGCCTTTACTCAGGCCACCAGAGCGGGTCCCTGAGGTCCCCGTGGTAAGTCGACAGCACCTGCCGCACCTCGAGAAAACCCAGAGGTTCTCCCCTCCAGGCGAGATGAGGCCCTTTTCTGCTGAGGCGACTCGAGGTTAATCACACCTAACCTCTGGAACTTCCAAAGGGTCCTTCACACCCTTGCTGCAACTCAAGAAGTTCCCCGACATAACCGTCTCCACTGGAGAGGAAGCTCGACAGTCCGCCCACATCCAGAGGAGCCCCCGTTTCTGCCTCATAGCTCGAGAGGATGCATCCTTTCCCTGCGTGGTCCGGAAAGAATTCCCGGAGTTCCAGTCCCATCTAAAAGAGGAGGCGCTCTCCACAGGAAAGGCGAGAGGAACTCCAGGGACGTGCCACCATTCCAGAGTTCCCCAGATGTCTAAGTCCATTCAAGGGAAACCTGTTTTCCCTGCACTGTCTCGACTTTCAGCAGAGGATCAACTCACACCACGGTGGCACGTGGGACAGCCCTGTGGGAAAGCCTCGAGGGAAAGCCTCGAGGGAAAGCCTCAAGGAAAAGACACAGATCCCTTGATCCACTCGCCGGGAAGCGTGACAATGCTGCTAAACCTCGGGAGGATAGCGCACGAGCATGCCCCCACTCGAGACGAGGACTGACTCCCCTGGGGAGACTTCAGAAGTACCCCAAGATCCATGTCAGCACTGCAGAGGAATGCTTAAGTTCCGGCACCCGACTCCACACAAGGTCTAGGCCCTGGCATCGATGGGAGAGGAATCCCCAGAGGCCCCCGAGCAACTCGCATAGGGACTGGCCTTTCCTGAGGCCACCAGAGCGGGTCCCTGAGGTCCCCGTCGAAAGTCGAGAGCACCTGCCGCAACTCGAGAAAATCCAGGCGGTTCTCCCTCCTGGCAACATGAGGACCATTTCCACTGAGGCGTCTCGAGGCTAATCACACCTATCCTCTGGAACTTCCAAAGGGTCCTTTACACCCTTGCTGCAAATCCAGAATTTCCCCGACATAGCCGTCTCCACTTGAGAGGAAGCACGAGAGTCCCGCCCACATACAGAGGAGCACCGTTTCCGCCTCCTAGCTCGAGAGAAGGGATCCTTTCCCTGAGTGGTCGGGAAAGAATTCCCGGCGTTCCCGTCGCATCTCAAGAGGAGGCGCTCTCCACAGGAAAGTCGAGAGGAAGTCCAGGGTCGTGCCACCATTCCCAGATTCGCCAGATGTCTCAGTCCATTCCAGGGAAACCTGTTTTCCTTGCACTGCGTTGACTTTCAAGCCATCGATCGACTCACACCACGGTGGCACGTGGATAGCCCTGTGGGAAAGCCTCGTGGAAAGCCACAGATCCCTTGATCCAGGCGAAGGGAAGCATGACACTGCTGCCACAGCTCCGGAGGTAAGCGTACGTGCATGCGCCCACTCAAACGAGGACTGACTCCCCTGGGGAGACTCCAGAAGTACCCCAAGATCCATGTCAGCACTGCAGAAGAATCCTCAGGTTCCGGCACCGACTCCACACAAGGTCTTAGGCCCGGCCTCGATGGTAGAGGAATCCCGAGAGGCCCCCGAGCAACTCGCATGTGGACTGGCCTTTCCTGAGGCCACCAGAGGCGGGTCCCTGAGGTCCCCGTCGTAAGTCGAGAGCACCTGCCGCAACTCGAGAAAATCCAGGAGGTTCTCTCCCTCCAGGCGAGATGAAGCCCATTTCCGCTGAAGCGTCTGGAGGCTAATCACACCTAACCTCTGGAACTTCCAAAGGGTCCTTCACACCCTTGCTGCCACTCAAGAAGTTCCCTGACATACCCGTCTCCTCTCGATAGGAAGCACGAGGGTCCCGCCCACATCCAGAGGAGCCCCTTTCCGCCTCGTAGCTGCGAGATGTGGGATCCTTTCCCTGCTGTCGGGAAAGAATTCCCGGCGTTCCCGTCGCATCTCAAGTGGAGGCGCTCTCCACAGGAAATGCGAGAGGAACTCCAGAGTCGTGCCACCATTCCAAGAGTCCCCTAGATGTCTCAGTCCATTCCAGAGGAACCTGTTTTCCCTGCACTGCCTCGACTTTCACGCCGAGGTTCGACTCACACCTCGGCGGCATGTGGGACAGCCCTCTGGGATAGCCTCGTGGTAAAGCCTGGAGGAAAAGCCACAGATCACTTGATCCACGCGAACCGGAAGCGTGACACTGCTGCTACAGCTCGGGAGGAAAGCGCACGCATGCCCCCATTCGAAGACGAAGACTGACTTCCCTGGGGGGGCTCCAGAGGTACCGCCAAGATCCATGTCAGCACTGTAGAGGAATCCTCAGGTTCCTGCCCCAACTCCTCGCAAGGTCTTTTTTTTTTTCTTTTTTTACTCTTT